>NC_045706.1:8199661-8211394 GCF_009834535.1 Camelus ferus | reverse complement strand
CTTTCTTTCTTCTCTTTCTCTCTTTCTCTCTTCTCTTTTCTTTCTTCTATCTTTCTTTCTTTCTCTCTTTCTTTCTTTCTCTCTTCTTTCCTTCTTTCTTTCATATCTTATTTTGTTAAGTTTGTTTTTTTCCTCCCTAATCCAGCAACCTACCCTTCCCTCTTTCCACTCTACCATACTTATCCCTGGCTTCTATCCTTTTGGTGGCTTCAGAGTCATAAGATGGCTGCTGGGGCTCCAGCCTTCATGTTTGTGATTTAGGAAAGCAGAAGATAAAGGGAGGAGGGAAAAAGGACACTTGTCTCCCATTTGAGTCAGTTTCTTTTAAAGAGATTTCCTAACTTCAAACATGGGCTGGTTAATATACGGGGGGGGGGTGGGGGTGGAGAAGCAAATGTGGTATGTTAACAACTATTAAACCTGAGTATAGGTATATATATGGGTGTCCATTACCCTTGTCACTCTACCCTTTTTTTGTGTCTGAAAACTTTCTTAATAAAAAGTTTGTTTCTTCTAAAGGAGAGATTTCCCATAATCCTTGCCCAACAACTGTTACTTTCTTCCCATTGGCCAGCCCTTGTAGAGAGGGAGTCTGGGGAATGAAGTCCTTGAACTGGGCATACGAATGCCTGGAGGTAACGCAGGTTATGCCAATAAGGAAGAAGGGGGAGAACGACATCAGGCGGGAACTTGGAGCTTCTGCCCAGGGCGTGATGCCTTCACTGTCTCTGCACGGAACACACAGAAACAGAGGCTGCCATGCCCGAATCTCTGCTTTGGCTTCTGGGTGAAACCAGCCCTCCTGGACTCACACCTGCCTCCTGATGGGATTTCTACCCTGGGAATGGTGCTAAGTCACAGCCAAGCCCTCACCCAAGGGCAGGTACTGAGAGGAGCTCTGCTGAAGCTCAGACCTCTGCATTCTGCAGCTTGTCCCCACCCCCACCATGTGGTCTTCATGAGGCTGCTGAACCCTGGGGATCCCGAGGCGACATCTCTAAAGAACGCACAGCTCAGCAACTTCCCTCCCTCGCTGAGAGGGGCTTTTCCCAGGGTTACGACCCCGTAAAGGGTGTATCCATCTGTGTAGAAGGAAGATCCTTGAGCAGAAAGCCACATTCTGAGCTGTTGTCCCAGGTAAGACAGTTGGGCCATCAGCTAACCAGAAACTAACAGCCCCGGGTACAGTGCTCAGGGTGTATCACAAGACCTCAGAGATGTGGATGAATACACGCTGTGCTGCGCTCTACATGCTCGGGGGCACTCTAGTCCATCAACCAATGAATGAAATCTGTTCTATCCATGCACTGGTGTATTCGCAGCCATAAGCAGGAATGACGTACTGACCCACGCTGCCACATGGATGAACCTTGGAAATGTCATGCGTAGTGAAAGAGACCAGTTACAAAGGACCACATACTGTTTGATTCCACTAACTTAAATATCCAGAATGGGCAAATCTACAGAGACAAAAAGTAGACTCGTGGTTGCCAAGGCCTGGGGGGATGAGGGAAAATGGGAAGTGACTGCTAATGAGTCTGGGGCCTCTTTTCGGGGTGATAAAAATGTTCTAAAACTGACTGTGCTGATGGTTGCCCAGATCTGCTGATCTATTAATCCCCATCGAACTGGACACTTTAAATGGGTGAATCATGTGATAAGTGAATAATTTCTGGATAAAGCTGTTTTAAAACTTGTTTTTAAAAAAATGACCTTCTGAAAACAGGAGATATTTTTATCCACAGCAACAATATTACAAGAAGATGACGCTGGCTAGGACTCAGTGCATGGTGGACGCCCAGGCAGCCAACCTAGAAGATTCGCAGCATGGACTGGAATTCCAGAAGGCAAGTCCAGCTGGAACGGGGTGGGAAGGAGTCCTGCCCGGTTCCCCCGAACTGTGAAAGGCTGGAGTTAATGCACCTCCACTTACATATATTGATCGTTTACCTCCCTCTGTTCACAGCGCTAGATCTATGAGCCAGAAGAAAGGAAAAAGGAGGAAGGGTTTAAACTCTTATCACTAAAGTGAGTCTCCCTCTACATTAAAAAACTATCCAGACCCTGTGGCAGGAATGGGCTCTGTTCTTGGGGCATAAATTTGTGTGGGTGGAAAAAAGACTTATTGGTGAATTTAGCAGTATTTTTCGTTGAACTGGCAGTTGCTAACCATTACACCAGTATTTATTTGATTCTTAAAGAGTACAAAACCATGGACCACAAATAAAGAAGATGGAGTAATAGTTTGTGGCTGGGCCACTAGCTTTAAACTTGAAATGAAGTGTCCAGTTTTGAGTTACTGTGTCCAACCACCATTTGTACAGTTTGAAAAGTGGGGGCATTTTTCCAGGCTGTCAGTGAGACTGTAGTTCATTCCCATGAATGATATCGCTGAAGGAGCAGTTGTTCTGCTGTGAGCACTTCACTCATGACCAGAATATATTAAATGTATTAATCTGGGCCTCCCGGCGTAATTTAGGAAGGGCCTCTATTTGACACATCCCTGTACATCCTTGTTTTATGGCTTGCTCCCGCAGGTAACAATGTCTCAAAGGTCTCGCTCCTGAATGAAGTTAAAATTGCATGTCACCCAATAGCATATGCAGTTTTGTGGCTTTTTTTGCTGTCAAAATTACCACTCTGCAACAACAGGAGACGTTAATGGGGACGTGGCATGATTTACCTCGCCGGCTCTGGGCCCCGTGGCCGGGGAGGACTCCCCACATCCGTGTGGCCACGTGCTTGGGGAAGCCGTCGTGTCTCAGCCCTTCAGCTCCGCCTTCAATACCCAAACCACATCACCAGACAAGACAGGCCTCTCCCAAGACGAAAATAAGTGGGGTGTGAGAGATGGTGCCAAATAATGGTTAAGCCTGTTTTAAGTCACTAGGAAAAAAAACATCTATTTCAAGCAGGTTAGTCCTCCAGCGACAAAGAGGACTCAGCCTGTTTCCCGGTCAGGCTGGTGACTGTGGTCTGTTAAGGGCATGTCCAACGTCCAAGTGTTCACGTAGAAGTGTCTAATTTTAAGGCAACTGGGAGCAGCCTTGATTTACAATTTGACCCAATGTTTTTCTACCCTGTAAAGCCAGCATCTTTGGAATGTTTGTTATCTTGGGGAACAAGAGAAGGCAACACTGGGGCATACCTGTCAATGAAATTATGGGAAGAATGTCTGACCCAATTTAAAACCACCTGGGAGCCTGGGTCAGTGGCTGGACTGCATTCGAAATTTCATGGGTCCTAGATGCTTTTGCCTTTGTGGGTCCCTTCCACCATTAAAAAAATAATAATTTAAAAAACATGTAACTTAAAAATTTTAAAAATATATTAACATGTATAGAAAGATATGCCATATATTTATACATTTAAAATTATATTTTATGACAGCATTGGTATTAAGACAAATAACAGCTGAGCTGGGTTCATTATTATACAGTCTTTCCTGTTATATTAATTTTTTTCCTTCTGATTTAAGAAAAAATGAAAATTAAAACATTTCTTTGAGCCCTAGGCACTGTGCCTGATGGGTACATCGGCCCTGACCTGGGTTGCGGGATCCAAGCTTCAAATCTTTCTCCAGGAGCTGGCTTTCTTTTAAGGACAAGGCAGCTTGGCCATGGCCACTCATTGGAGGAGCTTAGGGGACCGGCATCCCACTTCCCCCAGCCTCGCCCACGTTGCTCCCCATACTTCCCAGTGGCTCCCTGCCCCTGGGCAATGTCAGACACACTCTCCTTCACCGGCTGCCTCCATCTCCCATTTATCTGTCTTAATTTTAAGCAAATAGGCCAGGGTCACTGCTGGGGATTTTCCGGTGCATTTGAGAGCTGGGACTGCTCATGAGTGCAGGAGCAGACCGCTCCACCTGCGGGCGGGGTCGCTGTGATGATGGGAAAGGGCGTTAATGATGGGACCCCCACCTCATCGACCGCGGCCCCTCTCCCCGGCAGGGTTTCTGCAGGCTGGTCAGCTGCAAGGGGTTTAAAGGGCAGCCGCTGTCGCTGGTCAAACAGCCTACCATTAATAATGTTTTCATCCGTGACAGTGACAAACCTGCAATACTTGAATAGAGTTTATTAAGGTCAGTCTATAAATAAGAATTAAAATCTTTTAAAAATGGGTTGACAGAGATAAACAGACAGATGAATAAAGTGATTGGGGGAAACAATAAATACAAGCCTGGACAAGGGGCTGGAAGAGCCTGCCTGAAAAGGAGGCCCTTCCCACTCTCTCAAGTTGACATTTCTTGAAGCTGCTTCAGAACTTGTCGGTTTTGTGAATCTAGGCCCCAGCTAATATTTTGTCATTTAATGCCTGTCCTCTCAGCTGATAAAAAGAATTGCAGCCATTTCTCTATGTCAAGCACATAACTGAGAGCTGGTAAAATTTCAATGTCTTATCTGTCCTCGGCTTGCATGCAGATGGCCTGACCCAAGAGCCGGGCTCCAGGCCTGCGGGCAAGTGGCAGTTGGTCCCAGCTCTCTGGCCCAGCCCTTGTCTGGGGACTGACTGAGCACAGTGGCCAGGGAGGCTTTGACCGGAAGTGTCTTCCTGCAGCCTGGTCCCCTGCTCAGAGGGCAGGATTCGCTCCCACAGCCTGTGGGTCTTTGGGATGTTGGCACGGACCAGTCTCTTTTTCTCAGCCACGTGGCTCATCCTATGTGGGGCTTTTTAACAGTCATGACGATTTTTAATGGCATACTTAAACAACAGTTTTCAACACTCTTTTGCATGTGTTGGCTCATTAGACCCTCTGGAGAAGCCCAGGAAAGGCTCGGGGCAAGTTTGATGATCTTCCTTGGGAAGCTGTTCTGAGCAGAGAGGCTAGGCTGGCCTGAGGTCACTCGGGACACAGGAGCAGAGCCAGATCACTGTCCCCACGAACTGTGGGGAGAAGAAACAGAAGGAGGGGGTGGGTAGAAAGTCCAACCCTGCAGGGAGATGAGACTTGCCTGGCATCCTACCTGCCAGTCATGCCTGTTGTCATGGACGCTAACTCATCTTGGCCTCAGTGAAGTCCAGGGAGCATCATGGTGGCCCTGAAGGCATCAGACATCTAATCCCTGGAGCCCTGAAGAACTTTCTGAATCATCATGTTATTGGGCTTTGGGTCTGGCTGGTGCTTTATTCCACTTAAGGGAATGTTACTGTTTCCCCTCTTGCAGACAATTAGACCGAAGCGCCCGTGGCAATTAACTCTCAGTGCAGGAGGGTTATTAGTAAATCAGAATCCCAGATACAGAAGCAGGTGATAGACAAGAGGATAGGTTGCCAGAAATGTTCTGCTCCTTTTGGCCTCTTAGATCGCCCATGACCCAAGCTCATGCTGGGGGTCTCAGAGCCACACCAGAGGCTGGAAGCTGTCAGACTCCCACCTGGAACCACAGGCAAGAGTCAGAAAGCCTTCAGAGCCCGGAGTTTAGAAAAGAGGGTTCTGCCACTTAATTTCTTTTGGCAAATGTAGATGTCTAGTGAGCATGCCCTCTGGGCCAAACCCTGGGCCAGAGGCACTGAGGCAAAGCCAAGGTGAAGTGGCCCTAGTCCCTGAGCTTAAGAGGGAGAACACACAGGTATGTGAGCAGTTGTGAGACGCCCTGTCAGGACTGTGTGAGCAAAGCGAACACCGTTCTGCAGGGAAGGCCTCTAATGAGAGGAAAGGAATGCCAGGAAGGCTTCACCGAGGAGGTGCCCCAGTGTAGCTGAGACTTGAAGGACATGTGGGAAAGTGCCACATGGGAAAGAGAAGGGCACACGATGGGCTGAACTGTGTCCCCTCAAACCCGTGTGTTTATGTCCCGACCCTCAGTACCTCCAAATGTAACTGTATTTGGAAATAGGGTCTCTCGAGAGGTAATTAACTTAAAATGAGGTCATTGAGGTGGACCCTAATCCAACGTGACTGGATAGCTGCTGAAGAAATCGATCTAAACTCAAAGTCGAACTCAAGCTGGAAGACGTTTTGGAAGCTCTTCACTGACGTTGCAGCCTCCATGGTTTGGAGAGTGTGCTAGGCTGAATAGTGGCCCCAGAGACATCAGGTTCTAATCCCTGGAGCCTGTAGAATGTCCTTATAAGGAAAAAGAATCTTGGCAGATATGACCTTGAGAGGGAGAGATTATCCTGGGTTATCCCAGCTGGCCCTAAATGCAATTACATGTAATCCTATGAGAGGGAGGCCGAGGGAGATTATATACACCCAGAGGAGAAGGCAGCATGAAGATGGAAGACGCTAGCCTTGAAGGTGGGAGCCACATGGCCACAGCCAAGGAGGGCCAGCAGCCTCCAGAAGCTGGAAGGAAAAGGAACAGATTCTCCACTAGAGCCTGGAGCACGGCCCTGACAACACCTTGACTTTGGCCCAGAAATACTGATTTCAAACTTCCGGCCTCCAGAAATATCAGAGAACAAATTCTGTTGTTTTAAACCACCAAGTCTGGGTAATGTGTTACGGCAGCCCCAGGTCTCAGAGAGGCAGGCAGGGGCTCCAGGCCCAGCCCTGACACCTGCTAGGCATCTGCCAGCACCTTTGTGCTCTCGGGGAGCCTCAGTTTCCACTCTGTGCTGTGGGATGATAACCAACCCCATCTTTGAGGCTCAGACAGTTCTGAAAAGGTCTTGTAAATCAGAATCAAGGGGCACCCGCAGCAGTGCAGCCAGGCCTGGGAGCTGTGGCCCGATCTTAAGCTGGCTCTGTTTCCTGAGAGGCTGGGTGGTCCAGAGCACCAGTATTCACCTGGACTTTCTTATTTTTTGCATTTGGTTTGATAATAAACGTGGAGGCCCCAGGAACACTGGCCCAGAAAGGACTGAGGCAGGAGGAAAGAAAGGTAATGGTGCTTCCCCTCCACTCCTTGACCGAGCTATCAGCTGGAGGACCCTGCCCCTTCGTCCCATCCACAGTGACAAGAGACACTGCTGTCAGGAGGAATTGGTCTCTCCAGCCTAGGGCGCCCACATGTGAGGGCCTGGAGCACTGGGAGGGAAAGGCAAGCGGAATGCATTTGGGGGACCTGCCAGGAGGTGGGAGGCCTCATCCTTGAGAGGATCCCTCCAGGCAGCTCCCACACAAGGGAGCAGGTTGCTGGGGACCCTGCTCACCACAAGCCCTGGGAGCGATTCTTGACTCAGGAAAGGGCAGGTTCTGTAAGCCGGTGAAGGAAACTCGGACACACCTGCTCGTGGGCTGCAAACCCTCCTGGGGTCCTCTCCTGCCTCCTGGTTCCCCGCCTCCGGCCTCTGTAACCTGGCTCCCACCTTCACCCACATCATCCTTGCTCACTTTCTTGGTATCCTCAAGTATTTTTTTATGTATTATCCCCTCATTTACTGTCTGCCTCTCCTGATAAGGGCACACAGCAGGCAGAGCGCCCACCCCTTCAATCACGCTGCATGAAGGAGTGAGTGGACCAGTGAGTGGGGTGCTCAGGACTCAGAATAATCTTCCACAGAAGGCAAGGTGGGGGCCCCCAAATCAGGGTGCAACCTCAGCCAGAAGGAGCAGCCCCTCCCTGAGCAAGCAGACATGCCCCATTCCTCCTAATTCAGCTCGTTGGGCTGGTTTCCAGGAACCTCTAGAGAGCTTTCTGGAAGCTTCCAGGGGAGGAGTGAGGAAGATTTCTGACCTCTCTCTGACCCCAGACTTGAAGTCTAGGGGCACAGAGACTGAGCAGATACCTCTGTAAACAAGGTGGGTTAGGATGGTGGCTGTGCCTGGGGGTCAGACAGGGCCACAGGAATGGTGGTGGGAGAGATGGACCCAGACTGGGCATCTTGGGCGGACTTAATTGATTTTCCCCAGTGTTTAAATCAAAGCTCAAAAGGCATACAGTTGGGCTTCTTTCAAAAAACAGCAGCCATATTTCAACCCACAATCACACCGTAACTGGCCCCACAGCCCCTAAGCCTCCGAGACTCCATCTGTGCAGCTCACCATGGCTGCCCCCTTCTTGGAGCTGGAACTCACCACGGTCTCTCCAGCATCATAGGGATGAAGGTGCCCCTTTCATTTCTTCCCAGCACCTGATTCCCTCGGTGACGTTTTAATCAGTTTGAACTGGAGAAAATCGCCCTTAATCACCCTCTGAAAATCTTTAATTGTTAAAATTTGGTTTTTTTCTGCTTAAAGTTTCATTATTTTTAAACAATCCAATTTTACGGGCACTGCGTCCTTAATGCGACCTAATTATGGGGGATGTTTTGGTAAAGAAGCAGTGGGCTGCAGGAAGCCTCCCGTTCCCATGGAAGGGGCTGCCGTGAGGATCTTCAGGGATTCTTACATCATTACACATCGTAATTACACGTATTTTCACTAGGGCTGTGAAAATGCTTCATTACAAATAATTAAATTAAGCACAAACAGAACTGCACCGAGAAGATGCAAACCTTGCATAAAAGCAACAAAACGGGCAGCTTCAGAGTCTATCTTCAGAGCTACCTTTTTTCGGTCCCAGCCAATGCCCTCTTTTCACTGTCCCCCAGGAGGCAGCAGGAAATGACTCCACATGGGTGGGTTGGGGTCAGGAAGCCTACATTTGAGTCCTGACTCTGCTTCTTAACCAGCAGTGTGACCTTGGATGAGTCATTTTTCTAGAGCTTTGGTTTCCTTATCTGTAAAATGTGATCATAATAACAACACATACCTCCCCGGATAGCTGTGGGCATCCAGTGAGATGATGCAAATAAACCTGCTTTACAAACTAGAAGGGCTGGATATGCTACTCAAAGCCCCAGCCTCCCTGGAGGATGGACTGGAGGAACTGAAGGCCTGGTGCCCACCGGCTAAGCAAGGGGGCCTCCACCACTGGCCCTCTGTCCTGCCCTCTGCCTGACACCCCAACACACCTCCTACCATCTCAGGAGCCCCACTGTTCTGGGGCCCCAAGATCAAATGTCCTGAGGTCTCTATTTTCACTCCTTGTTTTCACCCTCCTTGCTGGTGACTGGAGACCTGTGAAATGGGTATTTCAGAAAAGCCCAGTGCACGGGGCCTGGAGCCACCACCTGCACAGTCAACCTTCTTTGTTTTCACTTAAAGGTAAAATTTGGTCACATGACGGATGATTCCTGGAAATCAACCACAAATGATTTTGGTGAAATCTTTTATAAAATAATCGCAGAATCAGCCTTCAGTACACAAACAGTTTGGAAGTATAAATAGAGATTTGGTTGGGGAACATCTTTAAACGGCTAATTCTATGAGTGTCTCCTTATTCCTTAAATCTGAGCCTGGCCCCTATTTGTGCAAGAAGGCAGAAGCTCAGTTTCCACACTGCAAGTAATCTAATACCCAAGTGGGGACATGGGCAGGAGGCTCGTTCTTAACGCGCCATGAAATTCTCAGCCCACGTGGATTTATTGGTGGCCTCGGACGTCATAGACTCATTTGAGGCTTAAATATACATGTGTGTATTGACAGGGCTATTGTCCCTAAAGGAAGGGGTCACTGAAGACGGGCCAGGGCCAGCCTCACCATCAGTGGGTGCCCCTTACCTGCCACTTGGAGTGGCTCTGGGGCTTTGGACCTCGCCAGCATGAGCAGATTCTACACATCTTTGCCTTCCCCCTGCTGCATGTGCCACTTGTTATTCTTTGATGTGAAGAATGATAAGTCTTGTGTGGAGAATGACACAACTTACCAGAGACCACTTCGGATGCCACTCCACGGGCCTGGGGACCACCAGAGACAGCGAGAGAATGTAGACCATCGTCCTGCTGGACACCATGGGGGGCCAGGCAGTTTACAGCAACATCGTTGTCGAAATAAGACCGGAGCCTAACAAGAGAGACTTAGACGCTGCAGGCAAGAAGTGATTTCTCCCAGCAGAAGGGGAGATGGACCAGCCGGGAAGGACTCTGGGGTGGGGGTTTCGCTGTGGGGCTGCCCTGCCCCGGCTTCTTCATGGGGCCAGTGATGTCGTGATCAGGCCTCTTCGCTCCAGAAGCTACAGCATTCCCCAGCGGCGGATTTTGGCCCCTGTCTCCCTCAAGACAAAAGGCACTATGGCAACTGGAAATGACTGTTGTGATTAATCATTTCTGACATGTAAAGGGTTTGCAGCTGAGGTCATTTGGCACAGTGGCAAAGCACACGGGCCAAGGAACAGCACCGCTACTTCCTAGCCGGGGGGAGACCGGGAACATCCTTGGCCTCATAGAACCTCAGTGTCTCTGTCTCTAAAATGGGACCGGTGATAACAATTATTGCAGTCCTAATATTGTCAAAGGGTCACCATAACGATTAAATGGGATCATCCATGTAAACTACCCACTAAGTGTTCCATATATTTTGTTATCTCTGTTCTGAAGTACTTTCACTTGTGTTAATCTTATTTCATCCTCTTGGTACCTTGTGAATTTGTCATTATTATGACTATTTTACTGATGAGGAAATTAGGGTTCCAAGAGCTTCCTTGACTTGTGGTCACTGAGCTGGCAGAGGGTGGGGCTGGCAATGGCCCCAATGCCCCCTGCACCAGCAGAGCCACCTTGGCCCTTCAATGTGCGTGAGAAGTTCATTCTCCTCAGCAAGCCACTCCCAGAGCCAAACAAGCCGCTCAGCAGGGCCATCTAGATCAGTGCTGTCAACATGATGGACACTGTCACGTGTGGCGACATGTGATTAAAATAAATCGTTAAAAATTTTGTTCCGCAGTTGTACCAGCTACTATGGCTGGTGCCTGCTGTATCGGACACCACAGGGTTTCCATCACCTCAGAAAGTTCTATTAGACAATCTGAGCCCTCCTCTCAGCTCTGCCTTTTTCTCCAGGTACAAAAACTTCCTTTGGGTCAAAAACAGAGCTCATTTCATCAGCACCAGCCAAGTGGGAGATGGGAGCGTTTCTGTAATCTGCAACCAACCTGACAGCAAAGACAGAGATGTTACAATTTTGACCAGAAGAAACAAAATCCTGCTGGGGCAAAAGGGAAAATTCACTCATCAAGTATTGTTTAAATTATTTGAAAACAGACTGCATCTGTTTAATGTTTAAAGCAAAAGAAAGTGGCAAAGTAACCGAGCATGAGATAGCTTTCAATAAATAATCATGGAATAAATAGGAATATTCGCATGGGAGCCCTGGAAATGAACGAGTAGTTTGGTACCAATAAAATGCAAAGGATAAAAATAAAATACAATACAGCGGCAAAAGTATTTATATAAATCATGAAAATGTAGGGAAAGAAAAAGAGCCAGCTGCCCCAGCTCACATTTGGAACAAGGTAATATGAGAAATATAAGTCTGCCACCAAAGACTGTATTAGAAGCCAGGAAATAACGAACATGATTGCATTGTCGTTTTTCCAGGGGTGAAATTTACAAACGATTTACTGTAAATGTTTACCCAGTGTACAATTGAGAAATGTGATCAGAGATAATTTATCTTAAAATTTTCACCACATTCATATGTTTTCCACTTGAGAAGGGGACTTGAGAAGGGGACATGGGGTTTTTAAACCTGCCACTATATGTTCACCTCCCCCAGAGGCCCCTCACCCTCTTTCAATTTTTTTTTTTTTTTTTTCCTTTTTGGCTTAACTTAAGTGATGGGGTGAAGTTGTCCCTTGGAGCCTCTGCTAAGAAAGTCAAGCAATGTGGCTGGCAGTGAGGTGTTAATTGATGACCAATCACATCAATACCTATTCCATTAATCAACAGTTTCAGAACAAAATCCACATCCAAAGGAAAGAATATTTTCCTGTCAGTCCCTGCACGGAAAGAGAAGTTTGGCTG
>NC_045706.1:8157161-8194661 GCF_009834535.1 Camelus ferus | reverse complement strand
GGCAGATTAACTGAATCAGTGGGGACAGCCCAAGTGGATCAGGAAGGCCAGTGGATCCTCTACAAGGCTGGCCTGTCAACACTGATCCTAAATAAGTGGACAACTGGTGGGCTTCTGTTGGCTCTGTGTCCGAGGGTCTCAGCAGTCCCAGAGAAGCCACCACTCCCTGAGGAGCGTTCTGTGTGAGCTGAGGAAGCTCAGGGCTCCCCCTTCATAGTAGCTGTGTGAGGGTATAACACGCAGCCTAGGTTCTCAGCCGCCTCCAACTTGCCAGACACCAGGAGGCCTGGCTGTCCCCTACACGTCGTCCCAGCTCCTAACTCGTGACAGTGACTTTTAGTCCAGTCTGGCAGATAATCTCATGTTGATCAATCCACTGTTTTTTTTTTTCAACCAGCCTGCCTCTGCCCCAAGGAAAGAGTCCATGGCTGAGAGATGGATAGGTAAATTACATACCTACAAACACGTACACAGAAAGCCAGCTTTCTCACTTTGGGGAATTTACTTGAGGGCTTGCTTCAGGTAACTGGCTAAAGTCTGGGACTGGCTGCTCTGAGCAGAGGTGAGACTGCTGGAGTTTTGGTAGAAAAAGGAGCAGCAGGGCAGCACGTGCCGAGTTTCAAGAAGATTCTCCCCAGGTCTCTCTGCGAGGTGAGAGAATTGTTTCAAGGTCCTTGTAAAGGCTTCCCAGGGTGCCTGTCTGCCTAATGCCTCTGCAGGAGAATCGCCCACCTGTGCCCTCAAAGGACAGAACCAGCATTTTGCACTATCTTTAAACAATTTGCAGGTGGCCACCACTGCTGGGACATCGGGTGAACGCCTGACCCAGAGGGTGCCTCTCTGTTGTCTGGAAGCGGAAATGAGGGGCGAAGGCGCCCAGAGACGCAGGCAGCCTCTGCCTCCTGGTTCCTGGCCATCATGAGGATGGTCATATTCTTTCCCTGGGGTTCCGTGAATTTCTCTGTGTCCTAATAAATTCCCCTTCACTTAAACTAGTCTCAATGGGCTTTACTCCTGGCAATGGAACCATCCCTAAGAGGGTTCTGTTTTGCTTCTGGAAGAGTTCAAGATGTCAGATGAGGGGCTGCGGGAGGTGAGGGAAGGGAGCAGGGAACAAAAGAGAAAGAATGGAAGTTTCCTATTTATTCTCCCTTTTTGGATGGCCATACCTAAGGGGGAGACACTTAGCATGCTCTTAAGGTGGAGCACACTCTCTAGAGAATAGCATTCATCTCTAAAATGGACACAGAAAAGACTGTGTGGTCAGCGAAGTTTGCCTGCATATCCAGGACTCCCACCTCCATCTCTTTGGGCCCTCTTTTTGATTCTTTCCTCTCCCACCAATGATAGTGGGTTGGATAGCCTCCTTAAATTCATGTCTGCTGGAGCCTCAGAATGTGACCTTACTTGGAAATAGGATTTTTGCAGATGTGCTTGGTTAAGGTGAGGTCATACTGGGTGAGGGTGGGCCCTAAATCCGATGACCAGTGTCTCTAAGGAGAGGACCACAGACACACGTAGGAAAGAAAACCCTGTGATGGTGGAGTCAGATTCTCCCTTGGAGCCTCCAGGAGGAACCCACCCTGCAACCCCTTGATTTCAGACTTCTCTCCTCGTGACCTGGGACAGAATGAATTTCTGTTGTTGTAAGTACCCCCCCCCCCCCAGTTTGTGGTCATTCCTTTTGGCAGCCGTGGGAGACTAATACCACAGGGAAAGGGGCTGAGGACCTCCCTGGAATGTTGGCATTTTTTAGGTGACAGTAGAGAAAATGGCAGAGTTTCACACCAAAGTAGGAACTGCTGATGTTGACTCTTCATGCTCCACTGAGAAAGCTGTTTTGGGAGTAAGTGTAGCTCAAACGCAAACCAGTGAGCCCGCCTCTTCTAGTTACACTATTTACACTTTTGACAGAAAGAAACCTGTTTGGCGAGCACCTACTTCTGAAGGCAATGTAACAGGAGCTTTCCCATTTCACTTAATTCTCACAACTTCCCTGGGAGGTAGGAATTATTGTGCCCATTTTACTGTTCAGGAAACTGAGGCTCAGAGAACATGAACAACTGACTAAAGGGCACAGAGCTGACAAGGGGCAGACTTAGGATTTTAATTTCAGTTTTCCTCCAAAGCTCAAACCATTTCCAACAAGTCATTTTGTCCTAAGGAAAATCATTTCTTTTAAATTAGGGAGAAAGGGGCATGTTCAGAGTGTAAGGCTGGAGTCCCAGGTATGGGGCTTGAAACAGTCTCTCTGTAGGACTGAGCCCTCCGCCTCGGAGACCCTCCTGTCCTCATGCGGTAGTGAGCTCCCAGGGTTCGCCAAGGCTGCCCGGGTGAATGCGGAGGGCATCGCCACTCTGGAGGAGTAGGAAGTCTGACTCGCTGTCAAATGTCACAGGGTCCTGGAGAGGAGGACGGTAGCCCTTCTCGGGGAGTAGGGGTACCTGGCAATGCAGACTCTGGAGGAGGACCTTGTTGGGGGTGGGGAGCTGCATGGAAACAATATCCTTTGTCCCTTGCACATCTCTTCCTCACGCCATGCTCTCCTGCATAGCTCTCTAATTTGATCCTTATAACTTCCTTGGGTGATGTGATAAGCCCCACAGAACAAGTCTACTAGGAAACAGAGAGGTTGAGAGTCTCAGCAAAGGTTGCACAGCTAAGAACCCCAGCATAGGCCTCCTTCTCATGTGATACTTAATGCCACTGCAGGAGGGAAAGTCAAATGCTTCCTGCTTGCCAACTACCTTCTCTACCTCAACAAAAGTCTGAGGGTAAGAATAAATTGACCGAGAGAAAATTCTGCTTGTGGTGGCCATTGTTTTTGGCTGCTCAGACTGTGTCCTCCTGGGACCCCCTCCCCTCTTTCCATAGCCAGAGGTATGTGGCTAGCCAGTCAGAGGACCCTATCTGCTTGGCTACTGTGATTGGATCAGGAATGACCACATGATCCAGGCTAGGCCAATCACAAGTCTTCAATTTTTGGTTGGAGCTGGAGGTGAATGGGGATTTTTTCTCACCAACCTAGGCAGAAAAGCAGATCCCAGAACAAGAACCATGGGGATTAATGGGTGGGGGGTGGTGGAGACCTTACCTTGATCCTGGATCCCTCTGTGCCTGAGGCCAACCCCATCTTTTCTCTAGAGGTGGTTTGAGTTGAGTTCCTGAAAGAATTGCAACTAGCCTGAGCATTCTCCACAGAATTGGATCACATACTCCCAGATATTATTTGAGTTAGACTAACAGACCCCATAAGGAGTAATGGCTCCAACAAAGAAGTTTATTTCTCGTTTATGTAAATAGTTCGAGGTAACAATTATGGCTTTGTTTCCCCATCATCACTGGGGGCAGAGGGCAGAGGACCTCTCAACTTCAATATCTGGCTTCTGAATTCACTTGGGATGTGAACATCGGCCAATGGATAGGGAACATTGAGGTTTTCATGTTTCAGGCCAGGTCTGAGATATCAAAGGGTGGCAACACCTCAGCTACCCTCAAAGAGTCCGGGAAATGTAGTTTGGCTAGTGCCCAGGAAAAGAGAATCAAGTTTTGGTGAGCAGCTCTCAGCTTCTACCATGCTTGGTAGACATCTTCAAATCTTATCCCCTGCGTGTCCCCTGCGCTGACACTCCACTCTTTTTTTTTTAATTTTTTTAATATACATTTTTATCGAAATGTAGTCAGTTTACAATGTTGCGTCAATTTCCTGTGTACAGCACAATAGTTCAGTCGTATAGGAGCATACATATATCCACTCTTAATTAGCTCCGGTCCTTTGGAGCCAGTCTCAGGGTCCCTAGAGGAGAGAGGGCCCGCTGGTGGTCTCTCTTCCGAGCACTGTCTAGGGCAGTGGGAGGGAGGGCCCCGTGCACAGACCTGATGGCTGAGGCATGCACTGCAGGGCCTGCTCTGCTGGCCCCGTGCCTCCTGAGAGGGGTTCTGTGACAGCATCCGCAGAGGGACTGCCCCAGAGTTCCCTCACTGCTGAGCCTTGGCTAAGACAACAGCAGGCTGCTGGGAGTCCCCAAGTCACCAGCACACAGTCGGGGTTCTTCTTGTGCTCCTTGGCTCCGCATCTAAAGTGCCAAGGCCGAGCCTCTGGGCACTTGGATGCCCAATCGTCTACAGCAGCTTCCTGGAGCCCCCTGGGGAGGGCCCAGTCACTGCCCTCCTTCCCCGGGTTGCTCTGGGGGCCTCTGACTTTGCAGACAATCTCCCTCATGTGCAGAACTTGCTGTCCCTTCTCTGCCTTGGGGATTCCTCTTCCCACGAGGCCCTTTCTAGCCATCAGGGAGGCCGCTCCCCACGAGGCTTGTCCTTTGACTGCTCGCTCTAGCACCAGCCCCAGACCCCACTCCAATGCCACGAGAAACAGATGTTAATGATCCCAAGTTGAAACCAGTAGAAGACTCACCAGCAGGGACACGGGGCAGGAGAGTTCTTGCGGCTTATCTCCCAGCCCGGCGGCACCCTCCTTTTCAGCCTCCTCTGGCTTGGTTAAGTACCTGCATCATTAATTATCACAATTTATTAAATCTGGAGAAATAAAATCTCCCCGTGGACCCCTCACTGCCACCCCGACTCTCCCACCAAAATGGAGGATCTTATTTTGCTAACTGCTTAAACATTAAACTTCAACAGAAAAAAAATTGTCCCCACGGCTCATATTTTTCATCATTTGGTCATTAAATAGTGATGGATATAAACCTATAAAGAACCTAAACCGAACCTTTTAACAATCCATGAGCAATACTATCATTTCTTTAATGGAGCTCGCTGGCCGTGCCTCGCACAGACACCATTTGTCACCTTCAGCACGCAGTAATCAGTAAGTTGGCTTGAAAATAAATAATATAACAGTCACAGTATATTATCTTCCAGGCTGGCCTTATACTAACCATCAAATGGGACCAAAACAAGAGGGAAACTTTTACATAAATGTTAACAAGTTTGGAGCATCACGATTGGGCCTAATGCATGGATTAGACCGATGCCAGTGTCCCTCGCCCTAATTTGCTTTGAACTCTGTTGAGCTGGGCCTTCGCAGCTGCCCACTGCTGAGGCCAGGCAGTGGGGCTGTGATCAGCACTGTTATGTGGGGGCCAGATGTGACAGAGTTCTGTCACAGCCTCTGTGACAGAGGTGCAGACATCCTGAGGTTCATGCCAGGAACCCCAGTCATAACTTTCAGTAGAAAAGGCCCGATTGCCCCCCTACCCAATGCCACAGCTGCAAGGCAGTTTGCTTAGATCCAAGAGGGGTCACAGCCCAGATTCAGCTTCAGGGATTTGTGTTCTGTGGGAGAGAAATGTCAAAAAGAATCCAGGCCACAAAATGGCCTTGATGGAGAGAGGATTCTAGAAGCAGTAATCTTCCTAGATTCGGCGACCACTGGTGGCCCCTCCACAGCCCACCTTGAGTCTGTTGGCCACGTCTGGCCCTGCTCTTCAGTAGCAATGGAGAGCCTATCAGCTTAGGTCCCTGCTTCACTTATTCATTCATTCATTGATTCATTCAACAAAACGGTACTGAGAGCCTACTTAAGTGCCAGGCACTGTTCTAGTGCCAAGGGTACAGCAGTGGAGCCAACAGACAAAAGTCCCTGCCACCTGGAGCTTATGTGCTAGTCGGGGTGATAAAACCGACAAGCTATGTGACTCCACAATATGTCAGGAGAGGGGTCAGTGCTAGAGAGCCATAAGACAAGTTCAAGTTCAGACCAAGTCTCTGCTGGTTCTCAGGTGCCCCATCCAGCCTCAGACCTGTCTTTGGTCACCCGGTTCCCCTGGTAACCAGTCTCCCTTGGGGTCCTGATGACACCTATTTGGGGCAGGGCCAGGCCGAAACCGCTCTGTGGGAGGAGCCCGCAGCCCCCTGTGAGGCAGCAGCACCACCCCCACTTGACAGCCAGGAGCCCAAAGCTCAGAGGCAGCAGGTCACTGGTAAGTTGGGAGACCACTGTCCCTGTTCACCGGGGACCTTCAGTGTTGAAGCCAGGGAGGTTCCAGGCAAACCAGGATGGCTGGTGATCGTCAGGCAAGTGTCAGAGTTGAATCACAGACTCACCTGGGTCTGTGACATTCCCCTGCCCCTCAGGAGGCATCTTCCAGCGAAAGCTGGTGCACTCTTGGTACATTCTAGAAGCAATCTGAGACAGCAACTGTCACTCAAAGTTCTAGTACGACTGGGCTGGCAAAGGTGAACTGAGATGATTTTGGCTCAAACGGACCAGCCCAGTCACTTAATAGCTGGGTGACCTTAATTAAACTCTTAACCTCTCTGAGCCTCAGTTTCCTCATCTGAAAATGGAGGTAAATAGGCACATTTCAGCAGAGTCTTAATGAGGATTTGGCATCATGCACATGACACAGCCCAAGGTAGGTATTCCATTGGTGATGGTGTTATTAATACATAGAAGATTTTATCCCGGGAGCTAATGAGCAGAACTCCTGCTCCTAGGGGCGGTGTGGAGGTAGGAAGAGAGCTGCCACATTTATTATGAATCAGCTGGCTATGTGGAGCCAAAAATACTCTCCGTGGGTAGCGTCTCTGTGACTGATACTAAAAATGACTGATTTAAGAGAAAGTGCTTCACCCCTGTTGCAAACTAAGAAGGTAGGACTGGAGTATTCTCAGCCTTAAATGCTGCCAGTATTTCATCTTTGGGTAGTCATAAAGTTAAAGGTTAATAGGCTGTACAAATGACAGAGTTTAAAGGGAAAGACGGGGAGGGGGAAGCGCTCTCGGGCAGCCGAGGGCGAGTTGGAGACAGGTGGCGACTCACCTGCAGGGAGGAAACGTGGGGATGGGACTCGCTGAGTGGGTCTTGGCCTGTGGGCCCTTCTCAGGTCTGCACCCACAGGGAAATTCCTTACCCAAGAGCTCTTTTCCCAACTGGGGGGTTTCTTTCCTGACAGGACCTGAGGACACATGACCTTGGAGCGACTGAGGCTCAGAAGGGTTGTGAAAGTCAGAGCTTAATTCAGTGTCCAGGAAGAGGCTCCCGGTGGCTGGAAGGGAAGGCAGAGGGTTCAGACGTAAATGTCCTGAGCCCCGTTTTCAGGCAGCTGACCCCATGGTCAGAGCTGTGGGTCTCAAATTAGGGAGCACAGTAGACTCACTGAGAAGCTCATTGTTCAAATGTGGATTCCTAGGCTCTGGTTCAGAGGTTAGGGGTGCCTGGGAATCTGTATTTTAACAAATTCCCACCCATCTCCTAAGGTGACTCTAAAGTGATCTGTAGGCAAGCTTTGAGAAACCCTAAATCAGTGGATGCATTAGAGTCAAGTTCTCAGTGCAGATTCCTGGACCCACCGGTGACAGGACTTCGGGGATTAAGCCACAAGCTACCCCCACATCAACCAGGCATCTGTTGAAACTCAGTCCTCAGGGGCTTCATCTGCCAAACACGGCCTTGATGAGGCCAGCGAGTGGCCGGGGTGGGGACCACTACCTCCTGGCATTGTGTTACCAGTGGGGAAGTGGAGGGGCAGCCCAGGAGCAACCTGCCCAAGGCCAGCCACAAGCGGCAGAGCTGGCGCTTGCACCGCAGACCTCTTCTTCCCATTGGCAGGGGCCCTGGCTGGCTTCGGCAATCGCTGCCACAGAGCCTTGGTCTCACCGAGTCCTTCTTTCTGGATGTACAGGGCCAGCTCTGTCCTGGGCTCTGTCTCAGGACTGACAAGCCAAGGGTATGAGTGGAAACATCCTGGCTGCAGGTGTACATGCAGGGTCCCCTAGAATTCACAGTTTACCCCCAGTCTGAGGTTTTGGACAGAGCAGGAGCTGAGCAGCCTGCAAACACGCACCAATTTAGGGAGGGAAAAAATGTCAAATGCAATTAAGCAGAATCCATCTGTATATGTCCCCTTTGATAAAAGTCTTTTGAACTGAGATTCCTTCAAGTGCACCAAAAATATCTCCTCTTTGTAAGAAATTTAACAGATTATAAAACACACTTACTGCCATATCTCCTTAGATCCTCACGAAAACACAGTGAGGAACTGGGGACAGTTTCACTTTAGGACAAAGAATCCAAGACGCAGAAAGGCCAGAGACTTGTCCAAGGTCACTGTGTGGGTAAAATAATGGCTCCCAAAGGTGTCCACATCCTAATTCCCCAAACCTGGGAACATGGTACCTTTATGACAAAAGGGACTTTGCAGATGTGATGAAGTTTAGGATTTTAAGATGGAGAGGAACTCCTGGATGGCAGGAGCGTCAGAGTGGCTCCATGTGAGGAGGACTCACCCCTTCGTTGCTTTGATGATGGAGGAAGGGGGCTGTGAGGCAAAGAATATGGGCAGCTTCCTGTAGCTGGAAAAGGCAAGGAAATAGATTCTCCCCTAGAGCCTCCACAAGAAATTCAGCCCCAAGGACACCTCGATTTCACCCCACTGAGACTCATTTTGGATTTCTGAACTGCAGAGCTGTAAGATAATAAAAGTGTGTTGTTTTAAGCCAATAAATTTGTGGGGCTGTGTAAAAGCCGTAATAGAAAGCTAATACAATCAAACACAGAAAGAAAAGAGAGGAGATGAACTCAAAGTCGCTGGCCCAGTCTGGGACTGTCCACTGCAGCGGCCAGCTGGGAAGCACAGACACAGATGAGGGGAAATACAGCGATTCCAGCTGCTTTTCCCTTTGGGAACAGTTGATAACAAGGACTGGATGGTAAATAATTCACACTCCGGCTGACGCCCGGAGCAGAGAGCTGTTACATCCTTTCCCTTCCTATCCTCAGCCGGGGCCTGAGCCCCTGCCCTGAGACCCAGCCCCGTCTGCTCCTGCCTATGGGATGAGGCTCCACCTCGCCCAAACCCCAGAGTTGCTGGTTCTTCCCTCCTTCCCCAAGGCTGGCCTGATGGGTGCAAGAATCCAGAGACACCTGCTGCTTGCCCAGGTCCTGTCCTGTCTCTGTCCAGGCTGAGGCAGTGAAGGTCCTTGGGCCCTTTCAGGCTCTGGAGCCTTGGCTGAACCCCCGGCCAGGCCTCAGCCTCCTGGAGCCCGGCCAGTCCCGGGAAGGAACTTCTTGCGATCAATCTTGCCGCGGTCTCCATGAATTTTAAATAATAGCGGCTTTGCTCTTTCTTGCTCGCTCCCTGGGTGCGTCAGACTGCAGCTTTTACAAGATCATATTTCTTCACATTTTCATACAATTATTTTAAATGGACAAGATAATGTTGAAATTCTTATTTAAAATGTATGCAGGTAGAGAATGAGCCTTCCTGCTTTTTATATTTAACACCAGATGGAGCAATAGAAGGGAATTTTAACAACAGAATTGAAGTGGAAGTGTCTGAGGCGTCATGATGGACTACGGTTTTAAGCAGCTGGTTTTCTTTGATGAATAAATAATTGCACCCAAAATAGATAGTTTGGCCATTATTAATCTCATTTTAGACTGTGCACACTTTATCGATTCTTAAGTACAAGAATTTTGCAATTTTCACCAAAGGGTGACTTTCTTAATTAAAATGTAAGTGGAAGAAAAAGTTTCAGCAGTCTTGTCAGAGGCAGGGGGGTGACGGGGGACCTGATTCCTTCTAGAATGAATCCTTTCCAGACAAATGATCCCCAGAGATACTTCATGCAGCCAGCCCATCTCCAGAGGAGCAGATGAGACCAGCAGAGGCCCGGCCAAAATGGGGCAGCCAGACAGCACGACCCAGGGAGCCCGGGTGCCCAGCACCTCCTATTTGGTTTCTTTTGTGACCCCAGAAAATGGAGATGTTTGCCTGCCCCCCTTTTCTAATCTCCCCAATCGTACGGATATCTCTTGCACAAGCACTGAGGTACCTGTGTTTTATTTAGGTAAATGCTTACTAGGATTTTATAAATAGGGAACATTATAAAGTAGAAAATTCAATAATCTTATTGCATAAATAATACATATTGACCTTGTTAAAATAAAGAGGGTAGGAAGGAAATGTGGACAAGATAGCCAAGGCTACTTGGGGAAGAAGGGGCAACACCGGGTTTCCAAACCAACAACCTCTCTCTAGTGCCCGCTGGTGTAACCATTATGCTGTACTGCCACTTAAATGAACGGGTATCAAAAAAAAGCAAAAGCTACCCCCTGCCCCAGCCCCTCCCACTAAGGGAATCACTGTCAACAGTTTCTAGCAGTTTCTTCCAGAAAAAAAATGAAATGTTTGCAATTGCATCATGTTTTGCTTAAAAATGTCAGAAATGTGAAGCCTCAGGCACACTGTCTCATCAGTAAAATGGAGGGTGTGTTTGAACCTGCTTCCCTGGCCAGCTCCTCTCCGAGCCGGCTTGTCTGCTGTTCCCAGAGGGAGGCTCACTGCTGACGGAAGCAGCCTGGTGACAGTATCGGGGGCCCTTCCAGCTCCAAGGCTCACCTTCTAAGAATATACGTCCCCCCAATGCAGAGAGGCCCCTAGCCTGGTCCTGAAGGAGATGGGGGTGTCCTGGGGAGGCTCCAGGCAAAGGCTAGATCTGAACTGTGCCTGAGAATCAGTGGGAGAGCCCCGCAGCCCTTCCAGGCAGGGGAACCAGGGCAGAGGTCAGAGATGAGCATGGTGCCAAGTGACAAAATCACTTTGGAAAGTTCTTTAAATCAGCCAGAAGGGTGGTATCCATGTCACATTTATTTGCCACCAGGGAGAGTGGCATGTCACCTCCCAGCAAGCCCAGCTCGGGCACCAGGGTCTTCCTGGGACTTGGGGCAGCATGCCGTCACGAAACTGGGGCCCGGGGTACGAAAAAGAGAAAACTCGAAATCCTAGAGTTACACTCAACTTTGCTCCGATTTTCACACTTGGGCATAGAAACAAGACTTTGGGGGCAACAGCGGGGTCAGGTCTTGGATCCCACAGTCCGCCAGGGCTCAGGCTCCGGCAGAATCAATTTCACTCCCTGGTTATTGGGGAACATACTTAGGTTGAATATATATACGTGATGTGATTTTTTTGTGACAGCAAATAGCCACAGGTCAGTTGGGAGGCCAGTCAGGCCTCCCCAGAGTCGTCTGCCCAGAACAATTCAACTATTAAAAATTCCAGTGCAGGGGAGGGTATAGCTCAGTGGTAGCTCAGTGGTAGAGCACGTCCTTAGCATGTACGAGGTCCTGAGTTCAGTCCCCAGTACCTCCATTAAAGTAAATAAATAAACCTAATTGCCCTCTCCCCCAATTTTTTTTTAAAAATAAAAATACCAATGGGTCAACAGATTTACCCTTACAATTTACCCTTACAATAGTGCCAATTCTTTGGTTTTCCTTCCAAATGTCAAATTTACTTCACCTAACTCATTTCCTATACCGAAAGCCAATGAGAAAATAGGGCATATATTCAGAATTTTACTTGACATACTGCCCACCTAAAAAGGGTCAGGCGGTTTCTTGAGTTCTGCAGCCATTTCTGCCTAAGGTGATGCTGCTGATGTCTGAGATTTACAACTAATCCTGATAAAATTTCAGTGGAATTGGGATGGTTATGGCTGTTTTTCTTTGATGGAGAATCAAACATGTGACTTGAGTGAATACTTGCCTTTTATTACCCATCCCTGTCTGTAAAATATCTGGTTTATGTGCCAAGAAAAGTATAAACATATGGCACAATATTGGTTTTTCAGTAACTTGGTTTAAGCCAAAGGGGGAGAAAAAAATGCCATCCTGACACTATTTATGAAACAATTAATGTTGTCAACAGCCTTCCCACCTGCTGAGTTACACACAGTCATCTGGACGGTGATGACTCCAAGAAGTGTCAACAATTCTAATATGAACTGTTGAAGCAAATCCATTTGAAAGGACTTATTTCTACAACTTATAAAACATGATGATGGATTGCTCTCCGGCGGTAGGGTACAAAAGATGCCTTATTCTCCAGCAAAACCCCTCATCATAAAGCTAATGTCAAGATTACAAGCAACCATGATGTGCCAGGCATTTTCACAAATAGTATCTCATCACACTGAATCCTAACAGCGACCAGGTGGGGTGGACATCATTACCGTTATCAGCCATGTTATAGCTGAAGAAGCTGCTACTCGTTGAGGTTAAGTAACCCGTTCAAGGTCACGTTTAGAGGCTGAACAAGGGTTTTTGTTTTAGTCAGATTGGGCTGCGATAACAAAATCCCATACACTGTGGGGCTTAAGCAACAGAAATTTATTTCTCACAGTTCTGGAGGCTGGAAGTCCCAGATCAAGGTGCTGGCATGGTCGGATTCTGGGTTCTGGTGAGAGCCCCTTTCTTGGCTTGTAGACAGCAGCATTCTTAGCTGTGTCCCCACATAGAAGGGAGAGAGAGAGAACGCTCTTGTCTCTTCCTCTCCATTCAGGGGCACTAATTCCATCACTGGGGCTCCATTCTCAAGACCTCACACAATCTAATTATCTCCCAAAGGCTCCACTCCTTAACACCATCACACTGGGGGTTAGAGCTTCAGCCTAAGGATTGGGAGGAGGGGGCACAAACATTCAGTCCAGAGCAGATTTCAAACCAGATCTTTGGGATCTAAGGGACTGTCTGTCCCCCAGCAGGTCACCCAGAGGGGCATGGCTTGAACCTCATCTAAATAAGTCAGGTATTTCATAATGACCTTGTTTAAAAATCAGAATTTAAAAACCAGTTTTTTAAAAGGCAAAATACCATGGAACATTCCTAAAAAACTGTTTGGCAGTTCCATATACACTTAAACATCATCCTACCCTGTGGGCCCAGCAATTCCACTGCTAAGCATTTACTCAAGAAAAATGAACACGTATGTCCATACAGACTTGCACAAAAATGTTAATAGCAACCCTCGCCTGGGAACAACCCAAATGTGAGTCAATAGGTGACTAGGTAAAGAGCGGTACATCCACACCCTGGTCAGCAAGAAAAAGGAAAGCACTACTGATTATAATAATACTGATATAACAATTTGAATCAAGACCCAAAACGTTCTGCTGAGCCAAAGATGCCAGGCACAAAGCAGTAGACAGTACATGAGTCCATTTACATGAAATCCTAGAACGGGCAAAACTAATCTATAGTGACAGAAAGCAGGTCAGTGGTGGCCCGAGGCTGGGGGAGGGAGGGCGATTGCAAAGAAGCAGCCGGGAACTTTCTGGGGGAATCAAAATGCTCTCTCTCGATGTGGTAGTGGTTACACACGTGTATGCATTTGACCAAACACATCATCGAACTGTTCACTTTAAGTTGCTACACTTTTATGGTATGCAAATTGTACCTCAATAATGTTGATTTTTCAAAAGGCAAGACGGGATGGTGTGTTGAAGAGAATATGGCGATCCAGGTGAGAGGACCTGTAATTTCATGGCATCTGAATGTGTTTCTTAACCTTTCCACACCTCAGCTTCTCCGTGCGTTACAGAGAGGAAGATGCTAAGGCTGTGCTAGGGAGGACTGGGTTGCACAGAACAGAAGCTTTAAGCAGATTTCTCAGAGATATTTATAATACTTCCGCTTAGACCTGGTTAGCTAAAATCTAATTGCACGAACACTCCCACCTGCAAGGAAGTCTTTTATTCCAGGCAGCAAAATGCCCTCTAAAAACTGGGGTCTGTTACCAGGAAGAGGGGAGAGGATGCTGGGAGAGACATCCAGTAGCCTCTGCCCAGACCTCTTCTTCCTGAGTGATCTGAGAATCCAAATACATCCACGCAGCTGTTCTGTGGAGCTCAGAGCACGTGGTTATCAATATTGGTTATTGATTAGAACTTTATTGATCAGATATTGTTGATTATTCCTCCTTAATGGAATGTCTTCTGTGCAAAAGCTGTCACTTTGGAATTCCATTAAGTAACACTCTCCCCTACTGCCTTTGCACAAAACTTGCATCACTCTCCCAAGAGTCAGAGTTCCCAGGAAGAGCATCCAATTGGTCGAGTCTAGGTCTCACGTGTAATAATTATTAAAATAATAATAAATATAATAATGATCATAGCAGACATTAATGAGGCCATGTTGTATTCCAGGCTTTGTGCCAAATGCTTCATATTCCTTTTCTCATTTAATCCTCTACCTCAAGGTTATTGCAGTGGAATTTTGCTGTGTTTTGGCCACACAGCCTGGGAACACTGGCCCCATACAGGGAGCTCCCACCGTTGTGCAGATCTTGGAGGTGGAGGCAAAGGCTCGCTTCTGCACAGAAGCTACAGAGGTGGGGCAAACCTGTCTTCCCATCCCTGGCAGCAAGAACACAGCATGTGACCTGGGCTGGACAAATCAGATGCTCCTGCCGACTTCGTGCATCTTGGGAGGGAGCAGGACATTACTGGTTGTTCCCAGAAGAGGCCTGTGGCCGTGCTGGTGAGGTCCTGTGCTGAAGGCTTTGGCAACAGTCAGCTCCAACTAGAAAATTCTGGCAGGACTTTGTGCTCACCTCTGTCTATTCTCTTCTAGCTGCTGCTTTTATCTGAGTCACATCTCCAGCCTTCCCAACTCTTCTTGACTAGCCCCACATCCTTGCGAAGACCTTTCTGCCAAATCCCACTGCCACTTCTGTTGGGGCCCACCATGAGCCCTGCCTGGGGACGCTGGATGTCACCTCTGCAGTGAGGCACAGGACTGGCCTCGCTCCCCATACCAGAGCCCAGAGTCTCTCCAATTCCGTGTGAAAACAGGGAAGAATGGGATAGACACTATACCACTCTTGATCTCTTCTCACAGTTCTTTCAAATTAAGTAAAACAAAATATTTTCTTTCCCTCCCATCAAAAAACCAAACCAAAACCAAAACAAACAAACAAAAAATTAAGTTCCATCCGTATTAGCTTAGTAAGAAGAGACCACCAGTTTTAGTATATGTGTTGCTGAAGCGAGTACAAGAGAACCCCAGTTTTAAAAAGAGCCAAATCCTAAATCCCATTGTACATTTATCCAGGAACCACCAAGCTGCCAAAATAGTAAATACTCTGCACACATATAAACCCATGCTGGTTAGTCCGATACTCAGATGGAATCTGCAGGGGGTAGACTCACCCACTGGTGGACTGAGCTAGTTAGTCTTGCCAGGGCACAGCCAACTTAATTTATTCTTAACCATCAGCTTCACCGTTAAGTGAATTTCCTATTTAGTATTTTTTTGTTCAAATAAATTTACTTGAATTTATTTGACAGTCATTTTGTCTTTTAGATTTCAAAGCAAATTGATGCTTAATAGAAACCCACGCTAACTCTTCTGTGTTCATTTTGTGATTTGTTATAAATAGCGTTCATACTTTATTCTCAAAAATCCTTCCCTTTAAATCTTTCATTTCAAATGTACTCTGCTGTTTTTCAAAAATGTTTTTTTTCCAGTTACAAAAATTACATTTGCTTAAGGTAGAGAATTTGAAAATTATACAAAAGTACAAAGACTAATTTAAAATTACCCATTATCTCATTATTAAAAGAGAACTGTGAAAGTTTTATTATGTTTTTAAAGTTTCTTTTCCTACACACACGCACAGTGTTTTTTAAAATCGTGTCCATGTTGTGCTTTGTAACTAATGTTTTTGATTAAGATTATGTCATGAGAACTTTTCCTTGTCATTAAACAGACTTCAAAAACACCATTCGTGTGACGTTCTATCACATATGGGTATATATGCCTATACTCAGTTCATGTAAGCATTTTCTTATTTAGATCATATTGTATTACAGATTAACAGTGGAATGTGTATCTATGTGTGTGCGTCTCTCTGTGTGTGTGTGTGTGTGTGTGTAAGCTTGTAATTATTTCTAAAGGGAACCTACTGGTTAAAGTTCATGCTTTAAAAAAATTTTTTTTTATTGTTAAGTTCCAGCTTTTTTAAAGTTCTTAATCATACTAACAAATTATTTTCTGGAAAACTTATACTGATTTACATTCCCAACAGTGATGTAAGACTATTTCTCTTCATCTTCATCAGCATAGAGTGTTATCTCTTCCTCTTAGTTTTTCTAATTTAATAATAAAAAAGTATTCCATTACTCTTTTAATTTGCATGTACTTGTCTAGTCAGTTCAGTATGTCTGAGGCTGGCTGATTACATGATTTTACCTAGATCGTTGTAATGGTTAAATATTTTTTAATGACACATAAACCCTTTGTAAACATTAAGAATATTAATGCTTTATCATATTTATGGCAAATTACTTTTCTGACTGCTTTTCTATATTCATGGGCATTTTTGGTTGCATACTGAGGCCATATATCTTTTGAAAAGGACTAAACTACCAATTTGATAATAAAAATAAGTGCAAAATTTCTGGACTTGATATACAGACTTTCAATTTATAGAATCTGTGTCTTTCATGAAGCAGGTAGAGGTTTCATTGTCCAGGTAGAGAACTAACTTCTGGATGAGATCTTCATAAAAGGCACATAACTCAGCTCTAGTCCACTGTGGCCTTTTTTCAGAATTTTCTGTATGCTTCCTTGTGGTTCCCAATTCCTTCTTCTCCACTCCCTTCTGATGGCCTTCTATCTACATAAACTCTGTCTATTACACACCTGCGGACAGGAAGGACAGAGAGGACCCTTGGATCCAAACTTGGGTCCAGACCCTGGATTTGCTATGTATTTGCTGTGTGACCTTTGGCCAGGTCTCTGAGCCTCAATTTCCTTGCCTGTAAAGCAGGGTTACTTTGAAGGTTAGAATCAAGTTCAAGTTCATTCCAGAGCCTGACACACAGGAGCTCAGTAAGCAGCTCCTGTTATGATTCTGGCTTCCTGACTTACTTGTCCATATTATTTTCAAGATCAGGGAAATGTTGTATCTTTTCTCATTCTACTTTCCTGGTTCCTCCATCCCAGACCTGTTATTAATTAGCGGGTAACTCAACAGATCACCTGCTGGTACGGTTTTTATACTATGCTATTAAAAGTGAAGTTTTCTTGTATTATTTAATAATGACACATTTTTTGCTATTTTTAAATAATGGAAAATGTGTGAACTGTGCCTCTCCTTACTGCCAGGTGCTCCATAACTGTAAATTGTAAAATAACATTTTAGTGAGTAATATTCCTTCTTCAGATCATACATCAAATATATGTCATCTTCATTGTTTAATTGACGCTTTATTCCCCCTATTAAGATACAAGCAGAAATAAATTTCACTTCCTCCCCTGTAGATGCAATTTCATTTCGATCACATGTGTCAGTGGGAGCAATAAAACATCAATTAAGCAATGAATTCCTGACAAATACATGGCATTTGATGCATAATTGCCCCCCTCAAATCTCATTTTCCCCACGGCCAAGGCTTCCTGGACCCTTTAAGTGCCAAGTTTCACCCTTTAAAACCCAGCAGCTTCCTGCCCCTTTCCACCCCAGGATGGGTATCTTGGGGGAGCTGGGCTGGTGGGGCTCTTGTAATCGCAAATTAGTGGCCTTGTTATTCAAATCAGGGAACTGAGTCTCAGGGAGGCAAAAGACTTGCATGACCCCTCCAGACTCTTCCCTCTCCCTTTTGGAATCAGAGCTGATTTTTTTTTTTAACGGAGGTACTGGGGATTGAAACCAGGACCCTGTGCATGTGAAGCATGTGCTATACTGCTGAGTTATACCCTCCCGCATCCACCATACTGACTCTTACCTGCAGGGGCAGGGTAGTTCCATATGCAGAGGAGATAAAGGAAGTGGGGAAGGAAGGAAGGAAGGAAAGAACGAATGAACAAACGAACGAACTTGAGAAAGTCTAGGATGCCTGGGCTTGTTTCTCAGAGAAGGGGGTCTCCCTGGGAGACCCAGAGGCAGGGGGCACCTAGCTGAGGAAGCTGTGCAGAGAGCCTCTCTCTTCACTCCAAGCCCTCTGAGCCTGGGCAACATTCTGCAAACACGTTTGAGGGTCCCCTAGGAGCTGGGCTCTGGGCAGGCCCTGGAGACTGGATGACCCAGGGCGGTACCAGCTTTCAGGCATCCTAGGGACAGCCGTGGGGGTCACGTGCAGTGCCAAGAGACGAATAAACCCAGTGTGGGAGCACGGGAGAGGGGGCGCCTCCCAGCCTGGGGGAGTCAGGGAGGGAGGGACCAATAGAAGAACACAAAGTGGGCGCTTAATAAAGAATATTAAATGGATTTTAAAGATTTGAAGCGGGGTTTACTCCACTCCCAGGAGAGGCAGATGCCTTGGGCTAGAGGCATCTCTGAGGTGAACCTGCTACCTGGCCCGTGGGCTGGGCAAACGGGAATCATACACACTACAAAACCAGCACCCAGGATCCCAAGGATGTTAAAAGTTTGGGGGCCTCTGCCGAGTCCTGGAACCCGACGGTGGCTCCTTTTTCAGCAAAGGCTGTCACAACGGGACTGTGATGTCTGGTGGAGGGGGTTGAGGGTGCAGGGGTGAAATGAAATGTCATTTAAAGGGATGTTTAACTTCCACTCCCTGTTTCTGAAGAGTCATTTTCTGCAGAGACATGAAGAATAATAGGACAAACTTGGTTCATTTTGGCAAATTGCTCCAATTTTCCCACAATCTTGGCCCCCCTCCTCATCACCTGCCCCCACCTCTCTATTTGGGCCACTTAATGCTCTGCATTTGGACCTATTAGAGGCTGTTTGTTTGACTCTGGCCCAAAGGCTAGACTTATTTTCAGGACAGAAGCTGGAAGAAAAACCAATCTGGACATCTAAATCACAGCCAGGACTCATTACATAAATGATATATTTACACAATTGATCCCTTTTCTACTGGGTAATTAATTCGGCATCGGAACTCTTAACGATTTAATTGTCATATGTTTAAACTGAAATGGTTGCCACAAATTTCCAAAGACAAAAAGGAGATTGAGGAGAGGGCCTTCTTTTGTCCTCAGAGTGGGGACAGCATCCCTTGTTTCAACATTGTCACCAAAGCGGGGAGCAGCCAATAGCCTCCAAAAGGGCAAACATGAGAGGACCGGGTGTGTCCTGCTGGATTAGGTCCTTCAAGGGATGCAGGAGCCTGGTATGGAGGAAACTTAAATCCAGAAGCCATAGATTGGGGTCCTGCTTCCACCCACTGAGTAGGACAGTGCTGGTGTTCCAGCCAGACCCCCAGATCCTGCCTGTCTTGCCTGCACTGCGTTGGGTGCTTCTGCGTCCAACCACAAGCACCTGTGATTCTCTTTGGAGGATGGCCTTGGGGCTACTGGAGCCACTTTGCCCAAATGACCAGATTGCTGGAGAGGCTGGGAGTTTTGATTCCCCCGGGGGCAACACTGACCAGACTGCCTGGAGGAGCAGGAAGCTGACAGGCTCAGCATCCTTGCTTCTTACAAGGGCACTCTGTAGCATAACTGTCACTTCGGAGCTCCCCCTTGGGATCGGAACTTGGCCTGACATTGCATGTGGCCAGTCCTCCTTCCCTTCCCCTGCCCCACTTTCTCTTCCCAGGCCCCCTGGGAGCACCATCTTAATCAAACAATCCTCACCTGAAGGTCTGCTTTGGGGAAACCCACCTATCCATGGACGGCTGCTCAGTGACCTTGGCAAGCCTCTTGCCTTTGCTGTCCTCAGAGTCATCACCTGTAAAGTAGACAAAATAGTAACGCCCACTCCAACTGTCACCGACAGCTGGCATTTATGGAGTGTATGCCGGGAACCTCCCATGCAGGCACTTTTCACACATTGTCTTGTTTGATCCCCTCAGCAGCTCCAGGAGGAAGATATTCATGTTATCCCCATTTTACAGATGGGAATATTGAGGCACAGAGCAATCAAGCACTTGGTCCACATTCACATGGCTGGTAAGTGGCAGGGACAGGACTCAAACTCGGGCAGTCTGGTAGCAGAGCCCACCATCTTCACCTCTCCCTCACGCTCTGTGTAGTCCCCCAGCAGGGCTATGATGCAGACTGAAGGAGAAAGTTCTAGAAGCAGTGGGTGAAGTGCAGAGGGCCTGGGTTCACCCCAGGACAAGAGATGCTCACCCTAGCACTTTGTCTCATCTTAGTCCCCAGGGGAGAGAGGGGGTGCTGTCCAGGTCATGGGTCCAGCCATGTCACTACCACCTCTATGCAGACCTCACAGTCTTGTTGGAAGATGCATCAGGATGCCTTCCCTGGCCAAATTCTGCAGCTTCTCCTGCCTGCAAGAGGCTCCTGCATGGCGGGGGAACACCCCTCACCAACACACACGCACAGCTTCCTGGAGTAGTCACGCAGCCTGCTCCCTTGGTGGATTAAAAGCACCTGTGCAACATGAGGGCGTAGAGGCAACACCCCAATGTCATGACCAAGATGTGCTGAGAGAGTAAACAGTCATGAGGTATCTGCACCACCTCAGGCCTCTAAGCTGGGTCAGTAGAGGAGGTGAAGGTGGGGGTTTGATGGGCCAGGGAGCCCTTTGCTTGTTCCACCTACCCAGATTCTCCCTGACCTTCCAAACCCAAGCTAACTGTGAGCTCTGACATCCCAATCTGATAGCTTCATATTTATGAGTATTCTCTTATATACCAGGGACACGGTATAGCACAAGTTTAAGGGCATGGGCTTGAAGTCAGATAATGCATGTGAATCACTGAGCATCATGACCAGCTCTTAGTCTTTAAATACACATGCTACAAACATCTTAGGGAGTGTATTAGTCATGTACACTTCAGTAAGAATCAGTCAAACTCTTGTCAAATTAACAGATAAATAAGAATAATTTCTCAAATCAGCTTAAGCAGAAAAGGGAAGTTTAGCGTAAGGGTACACAGAACCCAAAGACAGAAATGCAGCCAGGCCTCAGGGCGTGAGTGTAACCAGGGATAAGAAAGTGACCAAGGATCAGACCATCTCCTCTCTACTCCAAGCAACCTCTTGCTTCTCTTTCTCCAGACCTGCTTCCTGCACTTCATCATGTGTGTGGCTAGTAAAACATGTCCAAACACTCCCAACCAGTGGACATGGCTCCTGGGGGGAGGGTAGAGCTCAGTGGTAGAGTGCATGCTTGGCATGCTCGAGATCCTGAGTTCAATCCCCAGTACCTCCATTAAAAGTAAATAAATAAACAAATAAACTTACTTACCCCTTCCCCCCCAAAAAACCACACGGCTCCTGGGAATGGAGGATGGAGAGGGAGGGGGCAGGATGATTCCCAGGCAAGGAGGTATCTCAATAAACTGAGGTTCATTTCATGCTGGGAGTGAGAGCATAGGGCCTTGGGCATGAGGAAAGGCGGCAGTGGCTTGTGAAAAGAATGCTGTGCAGTTGTCCCTCAGCATCCACGAGGGATTGATTCCAGGACTCCCCTCAGATATCAAAATTCAAGGATGCTCAGGTCTCATATAATATATATATGGCATAGTATTTGCATATAATCTATGCACATTCTCCATATACTTTCAATTATCTCTAGATTCTTCATAACACGTAATGCAATGTAAATGCTACATAAATAGTTGTAAATATTATGTAAATAGTTGCCAAGAGTGTGGCAAATTCAAATTTTGCTTTTTGGAACTTTCTGGAATTTTTTTCCAAATATTTTCTATCCAACATTGGTTGAACTGCAGGAATCTGCAGGTGCAAAGGCTATAGTTGGAGACTATCTCAGTCCCACCCCTTATGGCTTTGGGTCTTTGGCCAAGTTGGTCAATCTCTGCTTCCTCAAGTTTAATCTTGCAAAAATATGAGGCGATTGAAAGAGATAACATTCATTCAGCACATGCCTAGCATGGCATCTGCCCTGGAGTAGACACCCAGGACATTTTGATGAAAGGGTGATGCAGAAAAATGCCAGTCTTAGGCTAAATGGGAGGGCATAGGAATTCAGTTGAAGCATCCTTCCTAGTTGACCACTAGGCTTCATCTCTAGGTTTGGCAATCCGGAAATTAAATCTACAGTTGACGTTAAACTATGGGGGAGGCTAAAAGCACTAGAATTAGCAAACAAGAGATTTGTTCTATGGTAGTATTTTTTTTTATGTTTGATCTTTAAAAAAAACATACCGTTATCCTGTTTTATTTTTTTAAGTCTAAAATCTTATTTATCTCATATTTCCTAGTTTGTCTTCTCCCTCAGAATGTGAACCCCAGGAGATCAGTACCCTCATAAGTCTTATTCACATCTGCCTCCCCAGGGCATAGGGTAGGGCCTGGCACTTAGAAATACTCAAGAAGTATTAATCTTATTGGAGTGTATGCCCCACGGTGTGACTCATGGTGGCTGTGGAACACCAAGTAGTGATGCCAGAGTGACCTGGTTGAGAAAATAGGGACCAGGTGAAGTTGGACACAGGAACATCCCAAATCAGTGCCGTTTTAGGACATGTATATGTTTGGGCAGAACACAACTGCCTCAAAACTTTGACATTATAATTTATATGCACATATACGGAAATGTACTATTCGGTCATTTGATCAGCACTGTGTTTGAAACTGCAGAACTATTGCTAATCTGAAATAAGTTAGGCTCAGAATATTGTAAGTAAACACTGTTCACTCTATCTTAGTTTTTTCTTGTTCTGATTGGGTTTTTTTTTCTACTCAAGATATATAAACCCAGTGCATTATCACCGCCCTCTGTATCAATCAGCTCTTGCCACATAACAAACCAATCCAAACTCAGTGGCTTAAAATAACGACCATTTATTATCACCATGTATTACTCGAGTTGGTGGATCCAGGCTCAGTTTGATTGTGACTCTGCTTCAAGCCGAATGTCCAGCTGGACGTGGCTCCTCAGCGGGGATTGGGTCCAGGTCTGCTTAGCCTGGGGTCCAAGGGCAAAGGACGACAGCTACCCGGTGGGGAATTCACTTCATCTCTGTGACATAAGAGGGCTCAGTCCACTGTACAAGCACATTTCAAGCCTCTGCTTCCACCATGCGTGCTACCATCCCATTGGCCTAGGCTAATGAGACAGCCAAGCCTGAAGTCAAGGGACGGCCAAGTACACTCACCTGTATCAGGCCACAGCAAGTCCAGGAGCAAGCTTGATCTCAGTGGAGTAAGAAGTAAAATCTTCCCATGGACAACTGACTTATTTTGAACAACAGACTTGTTCTTATTTTGATCTGCCACATCCTCACACCAGGTTTTCCTCTTGTGTTCCCCCAATCATTGTATTTCCTTGATCTGAAGTATGTATACTTTTACACTTCACATTTCTGAAACTGGGATGTGAATGACAATTAGTGTGTACATTTATTGTAGTGGTATCTTGCTTTTTCTTTTGTCTAAAAAGCTGTTATTAAATTGATGATGCATTTCAAGATTGATACTGCCTCAGACTGGTGGAAATTCAGCAATTTATGATTACCCTCCTGGATGGTGCCATCTCGAGCATGTTCAGTAATTCCCTCTCTCTGACTCTTGTGTCAAATTAGTTACCAGGTCCTGTGGCTCTGCCTTCTCAGTGACTCTCAAATCCAGCCCCTCTCTTCCATCCCCAGATCCTCCCCTCAACTGTAGCCATAACCTCCTGCCTGGTCGCCCAGCTGCCAGACTCTCCCTGCTCTCATCCGGCCTCACTCAAATGGCAGGTTTATCTTCATGAACTACCGCTTTGATCCTATAATGCCTTTGCTCCAACACCTTGTCTGGCTCCCCATTGCCACAAGAATATCCCAACTCCCTAGCCTGGCTTTCAGAGTCTCATGACTTGGACCCAATCTGCCTTTACAGTTAACTCTCACTCCTATCTCTCTCCTCACCCACAAACTATGCTCCGCACACAGCAAAGGGGTCAACCCCACCCTGCGTGTGCAAGTCTCTGGGACTCCGCACATGCTGTTCCCTCTACCTGGAATACCCTCTCCTTCTCTCCCATCGGTGCTTGTTGAAATCACCTCCATCTTAAAGACCTGGGTTCAATGCCACCTTCCTCTCCTCCCTGCACTTGCAACTTGACTTTAAGCTATCTGGGGCCCCTGTCTGCCTCCTGCCTTACACAGTAAAGTCGCTGAGAGTAGAGACCACATCTTAATCAAGCTTGTGCCCCTCTGTGGGGAGCTTGACCCATGGTAGTTGCTCAATATGTGTTTGCCAAATTGAATTCAATTTTGCAGCATTCTAGCTACCCCTTGTTGCCGAAAAAGAGCATACACACTCGGGAGTGTCAGTGTGCAAACCACAGATCACAGGGTCCTGCGTACTTCAGGTAATCAGTTTACCTGATCAATCATCATTGCCCTTTGAGAATTTTAGAAAATGCTTACATCTCTCAGAGAGAAATCTTCAGAGCTATTGTTGCTTTTGGATCTTCTATTTAGGGAGAAAACTGGAGCAAACTTATGCGCTGGGATGAATTCCTTCTGGCTGGCATTCCTGAGAGAACCAGCCTTGTGGAAGGTCAGTTTTGAAGTGTGTGAGCACGCGCTCCTCTTCCAAGTCTATCAAACCTACAAGAGTTTTTCAGGGAGGTAAGAAAAGGACACGATAAAATCATAGCGCTTTGGAGCTAGGTCTGTCTAGTATAACCTTTCACTTTGCGAATGAGGAATCAAGGACAACTGAGCTCTAGAGAGGGGACATGACTCAGCCAAGTCACAAAGGTGCCGGTGACAACCAGGACTTACTCGGATCCAAGCTTCAAGCGCCTCCCCTGGGTTATGGAGTGAATGTTTGTGTCCCCACAAATTCATACGTCAAAGCCCTAATCCCTGACAGGATGGAACTAGGAGTGGGGCCTTTGGGGGGTGATTAGGTCATGAGGGTGGAGCCCTCCTGAATGGAGTTAGTGCCCTTATAGGAGACACACAGAGAGAGTTTCTCCTTTCTCCACTTGAGGATATGGTGAAAAGACCATCATAAAGCAGAGAGAGAGAGAGTCTTGCTAGGAACCTGATCTCAGACTTCCAGCCTCCAGAAGTGTGAGATATAAATAAGTGTCTGCAGTTTAAGACACTCAGTCTATGGTATGTTTGTTAGGGCAACCTGAAATGAGTAAGACACCCTGTCACCTCCCTCCTGCCCTCTGTCCCTCTGCAGACATATCCACAGCAGGGACTAGGCAGATATCCTGCTGAGCACACCTCACCCCCATCCCATTACTGTCCTGAGAGGTGGGCAGGATCATTGCTGTCATTCAGTGAGGAAACTGAGACTTAAACAGGGAGGTAAACAGCTTACAAAAATTCACACAGCCCTTAAGTAGCCAATTTGGGACCTGCAGCCAGGGCTGTGTGATTCCCAACTACTTATTTGATGTTTCAACTGAATTCCTATGCCCTCTCAAGCCTGTTGACCTACAACAAGATGAGACAGTTTTCTTCTGTGACCTCTCAGAAGAACTCTGGGCCCTGTGTGAAGACCTCAGCTCAATCTGGTCTGACTCACAGCAGTTGAGGACCTGGGACTAATTTCTAATACGTGGATTTGAGCCAAGTTGTCAGGGAGGGTAAAGGCTTGGCAAACCGGTTGAGGAGGAGGAAGGCAAGTTGCTTAATTTTTCTGAGACTTCATATCTTTGTTTTATTTTCTGAAAGGGAATGATAAGTATCTCTGACAATAAAGCCATGAGGAAGATGTGGGAGGTTAAGTGGGAAAGTGCTTTTCAAAGTGCAGCACATATTTAAGGCCTGGTTGGGATGACCTACTCAGTTCTGGGTATACAGGGTCTCCTGCGGGACCCTCAGCTCTGACCCTACCCAGATCCTCACTTCCTTGTTGCCATGGACTAAACTGTGGCCCCACCAAATTCGTACATGGAAACCCTAACCCCCAATGCAATCATATTTGGAGATGGGGCTTTGGGGAGGTAATTAGATCATGATGGGATTAGTGCCCTTATAAGATGAGACATGAGACCTCTCTCTGCCATGTGAGGATACATACAGCAAGGAGGCAGCTGTCTGCAAACCAGGAAGAGAGCTCCCACCAGACACCAAATCTGCCAGCACCTTGAAATTGGACATCCCAGATTTTGTCCCTCCCTCTAATGACAAATCCTTCAACTTGTTCAAGTGATCTTTCCAGAACCTACATCTGATCAGACCCTCTTGCTTCCTGTTGAAAAAATACTTCCACGGATTTTCAGTTGTTCTGAGCATGCCACCTTCACGTGGCAGGAAAGAACTGATGGTTCAGGGAGAATGGGTCATTCCTCAGGCACTGAATAAGGAGCACAGACTCCAAGAACATCGGAGCTGGAAGGAAGGCATCCAGGATAACAGCCCCCCTGTGGACCATGGGCACCATCAAGAAGCTCAGCTCAGATGACACCACTGAGGGCTGAGAGGGCAAGGTTACTCCCTCTGATGTGGGGAGAGAGATTCTCACATGCAGGAGGCTGAGCCAATGGTCCCTGTGTCCCTCACTCCCTGCCCAGCCACCAGCAGAAATAGGAATGGAGTGGGGAGAGTCGAGGAAAGGAATTGAGATATCATTCAAGTATCACACAATCTACCCATTTAAATCAGATTTAGTATAGTCACTGAATTGGCCAACCACCATCATAACCAATTTTAGAACATTTTTATCCTGCCCCAAAGAAACCCTGTACCCATTAGCAGTCACTCTCCATTTGTCCTCAATCCCCCAGCCCTAGGTAACCATTAATCTGTTCTCTGTCTCTGTGAAGGTGCCTATTGTGGCAATGTTTCATATAAATGTAACCATACAATATGTGGTCCTTTTATGTCTGGCTTCTTTCCCTTAGCATAATGCTTTCAAGGGTTCCTCCATACTGTAGCATATTTCAGTACTTCATTTCTTTTCGTTGGTGAATAATATTCCACTTTCTTTATTCATTCCTGGGATGTGGGTTTTTTTTTTTTTTTTTTTTTTTTTTTTTTAGGTTAAGAATCCCCCTGGAACTTAATGAATCCAAAACTGATTGGCTTTTCCCCTCAGGAAAGTGCTAAACGTGCAGCCACTCTCAGGACACTGTATGTGACTCAGGATGCATTTATGATCAAGGACAGCATGGCTATGACCCATCTCCAAGCACTGTGCGTTTTCTCAGAGTCCCAGTCATTGGCCAAAGGGAGGGGTCTTTGGCTGAATTCCTGGCAGCACTGGAACAGACGGGAGAGAACTTTCAGGGAAGAGCGCCAGAGCACGTGTAGCCTGGGGTAGTTTCCTCAGGATCACAACGGCAGGTTTTCGTCCATTCTGCCTACAGATCAAGGACCTGCAGGTCAGGAGAGCTTGGTGTTAAAAATGCCACCTTCAGGACCAGTGCAACTCCTGGCTATGTTAATTGTGGGGAGGCTCCACGCCTGGGGGCTTTGCAGTGTTGGCTAGAAGCCTAAACAGTCCTCCCATTCCACAGATAAGCATCCCAGGAATCTGTTCCAAGAAGGACCCTGTGGAGGGAAGCAGAAGTTTTAGAGAGTATTTAAATGCTCCCCTCCTCAGGGGACTCACTACTTGGTGACTTGTATGTGTTCACATGTGTGGTGGGGGTGGGGAGGCAGGTGCCATTCTAAGCACCCTTTGCCAAACATCATTCTTCTGGGTAAAAGATGGGTGTTAGTCACTAGCGTCTCCAGGCCGCCTTTCCCTCTTGGCTAACTGTCCCACTGTGGAGTCCTTGTCCTGCTGGGGAGTGCTGCCCTGCACAGCCCATCTGCCTTGGATCAGCTTGGGAGGGGCCTCTCCAGTGGTCCTGGTGCTGGGGCTCCTTTAGGTGTTGTAAAATGTGTCATCAAAAGACAAGTTCTCATTAAACCTTTTAAAACTGCTCTTGGGTATGAACAGACTATCTGAAGGACCCTAAGCAACTAGGTGAATCCTCTGCAGTGGGAACTGTGAACTCATTCATTCATTCATTCACTCAGGCATTCAGGCATTAACAAGGATAACTGAGGATCACTGGCTGGCCGACTGTGCGCTGAGTCCTGGGAAGAGGAATGCGATAGCCCTGCTGCCCTCCACCCTTCCAGCAGCTCACATCTAGCCTGCAGTCAGGATGGAAACCTGTGGGATCAGTTACAAGCCAGAGCATAAAATGAGCCCTAAAACAGGGTCAGGAAAGGAGGGGAGGAGGGTGGGAAGCAGGACAGAGCATTCCCAGTGGTGGCCAGGTAAAGATCAACAGACATCTTCAAGTGTTTCACTTCTTGCTTCTCCCGGATTCCAGAGAAAAAGTGCTTCTGTTCTCAAGCCAAAGCTGGGATGGGTAAGACAGTGGTGGTGGTGGTGGGGGGGGGGGGGTTAAACGCTTTTTGTGCCCCGGCTGTGGTTTCTCCCGCGAAGCCAGCAGGTTCGGTTTAGAGGATGTCCCATAGAGGGCGCTGTTTGCCTGACTTTGAACGGAATAGTGGGCGCGAGTAAAGAGAGTCAACACCCCTCGCCAGGGGGCGAGTGAAGGGCTGTGTTCGCGCCTGGGGCCCCATATCCACGAGTTTTCTCGAAGCGGAAGGTAGAGAAAGATTTAATATCTGCTCCTGGCTGTTCAAATCCAGCATCCTTGAAACTTAAAGGATGGGCTGGGGTGCAGATACCCGAGCATCTCCTGTGCCTAGTAGAAGCGTGCACACACCTGTGCCCCCTACGAGGGAAGACACGGGAGAACTTGGGACAAGAAAGAGTGTGGCTCGGGTAGCGGCGCCGCAAGGTGCAGGGATGGCTGTCCGGGAAGACTCTTCTTCGCCAGCCTACACACCTTTCCAACTGGGTCTAGTCACCAGTTGCAATCAGCCAACAGTCCACTTGCCCAGCCAGAACTTTACGGTGACGTCTGCCGAACGCTGCTTTTCCCCGGGAGACGAGCAGTTTTTCTGCTTGTCTCAGCTTAAAGGCGGCTCTATGCGTCAGAACTTTGGCCAAGTTTGCACGCGTCTGCCTCGGACGGGAGAGCTCCCACAATGCGCGCGCGCACACGCGGGGGCCTCTCCATCACATCCTCTGCTGCGTGGCGGGTAGGTGCTGGCGATGCCCGCCGAACTTGTTTGGACAGGCGCATCGAGCTATTTCTGCGTCGGGGAGAAAATGACTTCTGGGTGTCCAGCACTGGTTGGGTGACATTGGCCAGGTCTCCTCCTCTCCGGAAGCCTGTTCTCATCTCTAAAATCCGAGTGTGAGATCCATCCTGCTCGAGTCTCAGGTCTGTAATTGGTTCCAAGTCAGATTTTGGATGGAATAGCATTTTACATGCCAGTAAAGCCCTGTACAAACTCAAGGGAGTAATGATAATGAAAATAATTGTTTAAGGAAGCACCATTTACAATGCTCTCAGGTTCCCAAAGCAAATATAGGACTCACTCCTGTAGGTGAATGTTTGCTGAAAGAAGTATTAAATGTGCCCTTCGAGATCTGGTGGGGGAGAGTCTGAAGCACCACGTCAGAAAATAAAACATACCCACTTCTCAACAGGGTAACCAAAGCGTTGGCATCTTTCAGTGCAGTACAGCCTTGAATTAGGTGAGGGCCCGATCTAACGGAAAAAAAAAAAAAAGACGGAAAGGAAGGGGCATGAAAAGACCTCGGATGTAAAGAAGCTCATAGTGGGTGGAGGGGCGTGATGGCTACTTTGCCACCTTTCTCTGACCAGGAAGCTGTCTCTTGGGAAGAGATCCCACAAACAATTCTGATTCATTTGATGCTTAAAGTCTTAAACGCCTGCCTTCCGGCTTTCTTGTGCAATTTGGGGACTTGTCTTTAAAGTCGATGGCGTAGAGTAATCTTCCGCCCAGCTGAGCGGTCCAGCAGGGTCCTCTAGGGACTTGACCTCGGTCAGGCCATGCTGCGGTGCCAAGGCCGCCCCGGAGGAAGGTACGCCGCAGTACCTTCGGTTCACATCGCCCCTATTACAACATTAGGCAGCTCCAAACGCCGGCCGGAGAGACTTCCCAGGAGAAAGTGCAGTCTTCGGGGCCGCGGGCTTAGAGTTAATCTCCAAGCTTCGGGCCCAGGCGGCCAGAGCAGAGGAATGACCTTACGAGCGTAGCCGTCGGTGCTGGGACGCCACTGCCCCATCACCCTACTGAGTGACGCGCGGGCGTCAGCCTGTTCTGCGCGCACACGTGGGTGCGCAGAGACGCACAACCACCTGCTCTCTGGGGGGAAGACTCACTCTCCGGTTTCTCAAGGCCAAAGGCCAAGGCCACGCGGATTCCTGAGACCGCTGATGCAGTGCAAGGCTTTACACCCCGATTCCTTTCCTATCGACTAGACGGTGGGTGGGGAACCCAAATCCCCTTCTTCCTGGTAGCGCCCTTAGCACGCTTTAGGGAAAATGCTGAAGTCGCTGGACCCCAAATGGTAGAAAAGTTTTGAGTTCGCGGCGGGCCGGAGGTCGCGTCCTGCCTCCTGGGCTGGCGCTGCGTGGCTCTCCAGCTGCGTGGGGGCCGCGGGCCCCTGCCAAGCCCCTGGGGGCGGGGGAGAGGCAGCTGCGAGCGCGGATAACCCCGAGGTGACCCGGGCGGGCCTGGCCCGCCCCTTCCCCCTCCCGCAGGCCAGGCGGCTGGAATCGGGTCTCCGAGCTGCAGGGGGGAGAGGGAGGCGCGGGCTCCGGGCGCCGAGGCTGTCAGTGCGCTCCGGCCGGGGGCGCCGCCGGCTCCGCGTCCTTCGCTCGCCTCCTGCGCTCGCCAGAGCGCTCCGAGTGCCTCTTTAGCGGGAGCCAATATCCTTTTGTGCTAATAGGCTTGTCCTCATTTGCTGCCTAATTGGACTATATAAAGCCAATAACAGGCGGGCTCTTATAGCCCGAAGCCAAAGCGCCAAAATCCGAGGGAAGGCGAGGAGGGGGCGGTGGCGGAGGCGGCTGCGGGGCCCAGGCTCGGCTGCGCCTTCGCCTGCCTAATCCCATTTGCCATTGTACGCGCCCAATCGCCGTATACTCCCCGCATTTAACTTGGATGACATTTTGATTTCATCATTAGCATCCGGCGCCGGATTGACGCAGCCCCAAGCCGGGGGACTGCTCTTGCCGCCTCCTCCCCGGGAGCTGCAGCCGCCGCTGAGCCGCCTCGCTCCCTCCGTGCCGCTGCAGGGCCGCTCCCCGCCCCTCAGCACCCCTCCCCCATGCAAGCCCGCCCTGGCCGGGTCCTCACCCCGCCCTCCCGCCGCTGGATTTGCGCCCGGGGCGGCCCCCGACTTTGCGCCCCGTAGTTGAGTTCCGTTTATGGTCTGATTTCCGGCGCCCGTCTGCTCGCCCGGCCGCCCGCCTGTCCCGCTCCCTCCCTCCCGGAGACCCGGAGGAGAGGGGACCATGCCGGAGCCCGGGCCGGACGCCCCCGGCACAGCTAGCTCGCAGCCTCCGCCGCCGCCGCCCCCGCCTCCCGCGCCTAAGGAGTCTCCGTTCTCCATCAAGAACCTACTCAACGGAGACCACCACCGGCCGCCCCCTAAGCCGCAGCCGCCCTCACGGACTCTCTTCGCTCCAGCCTCGGCCGCTGCAGCCGCCGCCGCAGCCGCTGCTGCTGCGGCCAAGGGGGCCTTGGAGGGCGCCGCGGGCTTCGCGCTCTCGCAGGTGGGCGACCTGGCTTTCCCTCGCTTTGAGATCCCGGCGCAGAGGTTTGCCCTGCCTGCGCACTACCTGGAGCGTTCCCCGGCCTGGTGGTACCCCTACACCCTGACCCCCGCCGGCGGTCACCTCCCGCGACCTGAAGGTACCGACCTCTCTTTGAACTTTCGTTGTCCTCCCCTCGCGCTTGTCCCATCCCCGTCCGCGCTGCCTCCCTCCGCAGCCCTGGCATCCCTGCACCCTCAAACGCGCTGTTTGACCAACTTCCTTCGTCCCCTGGCTTGCAACTCTTGCCCGCACGCTCTGTTGCGCTGCCTGGAAATCCAATCCCACTTGGTGAGAAAAGAAGTTGGAGTTGGAGCCCGGGGCGCGGCGCTTACCGGGAAAAGTGGCCTCGGGCATGAAGGGGGAGGCTTCAGGCGACTGGGACTGGGGACCTGGCCTGGATGGAGGGAGTGATCCAGGCGGCCCCAAGCTGGAGGCGAATCTCTCCGCTGGCCCCTGGCTGGGAAGCTCAGGGAAAGAAAGGAACCGGCGGTGCTGCCACCATCCGGGTCTCTCTAGGCAGTCCTCGGGAGAAGGTTGGACCCCAGGACGCGGCGCCCCTCTTCTGGCCCAGCCGGGAAGGAAGAGGCCCGCGGGAATGGTGAAGCCTCGAGGCTTGGGGCCCGGAGGCGGGCGCGGGTTGAGCCTACGGCCCCCAGGCTCCAGGCCTCGCTGAAGGCTGTGTCCATGTGCGTGTGTGTGCGTCCGTCTGTCTGTCTCTCTCCAGCCTCGGAGAAGGCCCTCCTGCGAGACTCCTCCCCCGCCTCGGGCACCGACCGCGACTCCCCCGAGCCGCTGCTTAAGGCCGACCCCGACCACAAGGAGCTGGACTCCAAGAGCCCGGACGAGATCATTCTGGAGGAAAGCGACTCAGAGGAAGGCAAGAAGGAGAGCGAGGCGGCGCCGGGCGCTGCTGGGGCGAGCGTGGGGGCGGCGGCGGCGACGCCGGGCGCCGAGGACTGGAAGAAGGGCGCAGAGAGCCCCGAGAAGAAGCCCGCGTGCCGCAAGAAGAAGACGCGCACGGTCTTCTCGCGCAGCCAGGTCTTCCAGCTCGAGTCCACCTTCGACATGAAGCGCTACCTGAGCAGCTCGGAGCGCGCCGGCTTGGCCGCGTCGCTGCACCTGACCGAGACGCAGGTCAAGATCTGGTTCCAGAATCGCCGCAACAAGTGGAAGCGGCAGCTGGCGGCCGAGCTGGAGGCGGCCAACCTGAGCCATGCCGCGGCGCAGCGCATCGTGCGGGTGCCCATCCTCTACCACGAGAACTCGACGGCTGAGGGCGCGGCGGCCGCGGCCGCGGGGGCCCCGGTACCCGTCAGCCAGCCACTGCTCACCTTCCCGCACCCCGTGTACTACTCGCACCCGGTGGTCTCATCCGTGCCGCTGCTACGGCCCGTCTGAGGCCCGAGAGGGGAGGAGGAGGGAGCGCCCGGCCCCCTTCCCAGACCCCGGAGGAGACTGGGCCGGGCCGAGGGCGCCGAGAGGTCCAGCGGCCTTCGGGACCCGGGGCTTCAGCGCGCTGCCCCGGCCTCCCCTCCCCCAATCGGTAGCGTTTTGTAAGTATTTGCAAAGCATTTTCGTGCAATTCACCTCTAATGGATTTGAGGCGCTTCCCCTCTTACTTTTGGTTTTGGTTTATATTAAGAAAAAGCAGGAGAAAGACAAAATTCCCAGGTCAAATATTTCGGCTGAAAGTTTTGGTAAAATGTGCACCGCCCCCCCGCCAAATTTGCATTGCGCTGTGGCTTTTGGTTTTATTTTTATAGAAGGAAAGTAAGCACAGAACCTGAGCCCCTCTGATTTATTCATTTTCTATAGAACTATTTTCAGAAGTCGAGAGAGAGAGAGAGAGAGAGAGAGAGAGAGAGAGAGAGAGAGAGAGAGAGAGAGAGGGAGAGAGAGAATTCACATTGTAGTACTTTTATTTCTGGATTTCTGGGTGTGGTTCTTCCTTTCCATTCCCAATAAATTACTTCCGAATTTTCAGAATCTGAGTAGCCTCTCATAAGGACTTCCACTCAGGCCACTTTCCTCTCTGCCACAGAGGTCTGTCGCAGTTGATCTCTTCATCTTTCCCTTTTTGTGGCCAAAAAATTCTCCAAGTATTTACAGGCAAAAGACAAGGCAGCCCCAAATCAGACTTCTGATTATTGAAACAGCTCCACATCTGGCCTGGTGTGAATGGTCTTATTTATTAGTAGCACATACTGCGAGAATTTCATTTGTTGGTAAATTATTATTAATATTACTATTAATACCTTGTGCCCTATTTTAAGAGTGATTTCAATATCTTAAAAAATAAACAGTTTTTTATCCTCTCCCCCTACCTTTTTGTTCTGCAGTAATTGTACTTTTGACCTGTGCAATATTGTACAGAATTTCCTGAGAACCCTGCTTCTTCGTCCGCAGAGAGAAGCAGATGTTTTCAATGTATAATCCTGGTCATTTGTTTAGGAGGAGAAAATTAAGGGGAAAGGGGGGAAGGAAGGAAACAAGGATAGCTAGCAATGCTCAAAGAAGTAAGACGTGCATACTGGAGCGCTTTAAGTGAAGGACAATCAATTTAGGAGAATTTTAACTTATTTGATAAATGTACAGATTTCTTGTAAAGTTCACCCTCAACTCCTCAGGGCTCCTTGCTCTGCCACCCAATCTATTTTCTTTCTGTCGGCTACACCTGTTGTTCTGCGATAGTTTGTCCCCCCCCCCCATCTCCCTCACCTCTGCCCAGATACAGTCCCTTTTTAAGAAAAAGAGAAAAAGAATCACAAAATATTGTTACATTTAATGTTGTCGTGAAATGGAATTAATTAAAAAGAAAAGAAAAGCGAAGCACTTCGTGTTGCCAGAGTGTTTAACTTTGGACGATTTTCCCCAGAGCAGGTGTCTCCGAACTCTTTCCTGCCTCGCTCTCTGGCTACCTCTGCACTGGCCGAGTCAGACCTGGATGCACATCCCTATCATCCAGGAGGCGGCGGAGATAGAGGCGGCTTTGTTCGCGACCAGACCCGCTCTCTCCTCAGTACCTTACGCTTCCTGAAACTCCCTTCGAGCAAGGGAAGAATGCGGGGCGGAAGGGGTGAGGACCTGGGCTTATCTATTTCGCAGAATTGAGCGCAGCGACAGCCGCGGGCTCAGAGACGGCTGGTATTTCCGATCGCAGGGTCGCAGCCTCGCATTCCGTTCCCAGGCCGCGGGTCCTTCAGGAGCCACGAGCTTCTGGACAGAATATCCCTGGGGTGGCCTCCGGCTGCCTCTCGGGTGGGGGGCGGGAAGAAGGGGATGAACTTAATGTTTAGCTGCGGCCAGAGGCGGATCGCGACGTCCAGCTGGGAGAAGCCAGGCCGCGAGAGGGCGACCCAGGGAGGTCAAACAGCCCTAGGGACAGCGGCTCCCAGCTTCGGGACTGGGAAGCCTCCGCAGACCTGGAGGAACTGGCTCCTGGGGCGGCTCGGGTGTGGGTGCGGTCCTGGTGTGCCCAGTGCCGGGGAACAGAGGACACCTGACTGCGCCAGCGGCAACAGAGAGGACTTTGTCTCAACCCTGCCAGGACCTTTTCTGTCCACCGCGCTGAGCGCCTCACGGGCACACGGTTTCTCTGGGTCCCCCACCCTAATCTTGGCCGCCGCCGAGAAGTGAAAAGCTAGCGGTTCCCAGGCGCCGGCCAGATACTCGGCCTCCGCGCTGCTGGTGGGCGGCCTGCGGGGCGCGGCGGCCCGGGAGCTGCTCGCGAGCGCGGGTCTGGCGGGCGGAAGCAGGTGCTTGAGCGCGCCTAGCCAACGCAGCGCGGTTCCCTGCATGGGGTCTGCTCGCCCAACTCTTGGTAGGGCACATCGGAAGCTGGGGAGCCAGAAGGGGGAGATGAGGAACCCAGAGACGGTGACGATCCGATGAGCACTAAGCGGGCGCGTCCGCTGGGGAGCGCCTGCACGTGCGCCCATTCCTTCTTTCAGAGCTTTACAGTTGCTCAGACCCAATCCACACAATTGATTCTGCTATGGCTGAAACATCGAGTATCGTTTTCTATTATGGGAAACTGCCTCCAAATAAACTGGCACGCGTATTTATGGCAAAATTTAGCCTGGACCTCAGTGAAGATAGATCTCCCTTTATTTCCCTCTGGTTTGGAATAAAAACGAGGGCATGTGTTGCAAATGAAAAATAAACAGAAATTCGGGGTCCAAATACGTTGTTCCTTGTGTTACCTGCAAACATAGTGATGCCTTTTACTGTTGGCAATACTAACTGCAGGACAGGCCAATAACAGCTCATTAAAAATAATGTTGCAATAGCAAACACGTTCTTAGATTTTACAGCCAGAACACGATGTTACCAAATGCCAAGAAAATACTTCTTTATTTGTGTTTGGATTCTCGAAAACGGTTCTTGACTGACGCGGTCTTTACAAAGTCGAGAAATAACTGGTTCTTTACAGGCACAGTTTATCCTTTGTCCTGCTCCCGCGGTCTCCCTTTGGGAACCCTGCTGCTCTAGGTCGGTGCGTCCCTCCCAGGAGTCAAGGTGCACACCCTGGGGGAGGAAGGTGTCTCCGCAGTTGCCTGGGACTGGTGACTGTGTAAGGCTAGAAGCCTGCCCAGGCAGGAAACGTCCACTTTGGTCCTGTCCAGTGGGGGTCGTGGTATTTCTCACAATACGAGAGAAGCAGTTGAGCAGGGATGCAGAGGAGGGGGGAGGGCGGGGAAGGGATGAGGACTGAGAGCGCGGAAGCTGTTCCCTGAGCATGAAGCACCCTAGGCTGGACTGCAAGCTTTCGTTTTTTGGAGAGGCCAAGACAGAGCTTGGTGGAAGTCACATCCAGAGGGCTAGTCTGGGGTCATGTTCTTCCCCCACATAGAACGTTTCCCTAGGCGCTGCCTCTGCAGGGATTGCCAGGCGCTGCTGGAGACACTCACCAGAGGGGCTCTTTGGGGGGAGTGAGGGTCCTTCCATGCAGCTCCTCCAAGACAGTCTATCATGGGAAGCCAGGGCAGCCAGTGTCCCCTACCCTAGGACACTGAGCTGACATCCCTGATTTTATTCTTTCATCTTGCCTCCCTTCAGATCGTGGAGCCGCATCTCCTCTCCTAACTTCGGATCCTTCCCTACAGCCCCTCTCCAATTAATCTTCAAGTCAATTCAATGACATCAGCTTCCTGGCTTAATCCTTTCTGCATCACCCAAATATATAAATATATAGTTATACACACACACACACACACACACACAAAACATACAGGATACGCTCCCCCCAACCCCCCACCACACACACACTTTAGTTAGACCTTCTAATAGACACTATATCCAGGGGCTCCCAGTATCCCACCTGTATAAGTTTAGCATCACATATGCATAGTGATCACATAGCATTGCAGCAGCACAGAAACCCACACCTTATTCTGTGTGACCCCCGGCAGCTGGTTTTCTCTGATGGCCCCAGGCTAAGGCAAGCTGGGAAGAATCTTGTGGAAATGTTTGGGCAGGGAGCAAGGTGTCGCTCCTACCACTTCTGCACGGAGCTTGAAATCCTCTGGGCAGAGATGCCTCATGTTCCCTCCTCACAAGCCACCTGGGGCAGACTGTGGGAGCTACCAACATCCCACTGCAGACCCCCATCCTCCTATGGGCCAGGACCTCACTCGGATCCGGGGTCCCCACAGTGCTGGGCTCTGCAGTTCTGAGCGTGCCCAGGAGCACCTCCAGGCCCTGGGAGACCAGAGAGCCAGCTCTCCAGCTGTTTCTGTTGGCAACACAGATGTATTTCTTTTATTTGGTAGTAAATAGAGCGGGTGTGTGTACATCAAACAAGAGCAAGACAGATATAAACTGCCCCCCCCCGCCACTGGGCACCCATTCTGAGCCAGGACGTCCCCTTAGCAGGCTCCTGGCACGCCAGAGCCCGAGACCACGCTGCGAGAATCCCAGAGCTCTCTCTTTTCCTCCCTTCCAGAGTGCGCGCTGGAGGGTAGCTCGAGGAGAAAGAGGAAGAGGCAGGAAGGTCGGTGGGATTTGCTTTCTCTTCTACAAGCGCACGCTGGATCAGCTAGGGCATGGGCGATGGGAGTGGGGGTCACAGCAGTAGGGGCCCACGGGGCGGCGCAGCCTTTGGCGAGGGCTGGAGTTGTTGGGCTGCCTGGGCCGGGGCCAAGCACTCCGGCTTCCATCCTTCTTTGCGCGCCGGGCACCTGAACTTCCCTAG
>NC_045706.1:3437161-3442161 GCF_009834535.1 Camelus ferus | reverse complement strand
CAGGGACAACCTCCCTTCTGCACGGGAAAGGAATGTGCCACAGGTGCTGGGGTAGGAGTTCTGGCCGCCTGTTCCATCAACGGCCGAGGAGCCGACTAGCGGAGAAGGTGGGTGTGCAGCCAAGCGCCCGGCTCCTGGGGGCGGCACCGGGTGGCCGCAGCTCCAGCGCCAGCAGGACTGCGTCTCACGTCCCACCCAGACCTAGTTCCCCAAAACAAAGACGTCCTTACCCTGCTTGAAAGATGGGACCAACAAGATCCTAAGCCACTTGCCCAGGGACAGTAAGAGGTGGAGTGTGTGGCCCCTGAAACCCACTCCTTCCACTCAGCCGGGTGGCCATGCTTTCGTCAGACACACGGCCCCCAGGACCACGCACCAGCACCAGGGGACACGGCGTCCCGTGAGGTGGGGGCGTCGGGCACCGGCACACCGGGGAGGTGGGTGAGCTCAAAGGCAACTTTCACAAGTGAAGTAAAAGCAGTGTTTTATTTATATTATGTGCATTTTGTGTGTATGTCGTATTTATCTGTGTGTCATATTTTATATTTTGTGCGCGTGTACAGGGAGAGAAGAGAGTGTGAAAATAGAGCGTGCTTGTGTGTGTGGGAGCAGGTGGCAGTAGCAGCAGGTAGAGGGGCTTGTAGGCAGTGGGAGCAGGAGCGGCAGGTAGGGTGTCAGTAGGTGGTAGTAGGTGGCAGTAGTAGGCGGTGACTGCCGCGGGCAATGGCCATAGCAGGACGTCTTAGCAGCAGGTGGGACACCGGTCGGTGTTAACGGTAGTAGGTAATAGTAGGCGGCAGGAGTATGAGCAGCAGGCAGTGGTCATTGCAGGCAGCAGCAGGCAGTGGTGACAGCAGGCAGCAGGGGCAGTGAGTAGCAGTGGACAGTAGTAGTAGGTGGCAGCAGGCAGTGGTCATCGTAGGCACTGGTAGCCGTGGGTAGCAACAGTAGCAGGCAGTGGTAGCCATCCCCGACAGCCGGGAACTTGGCAGCTTCTCAGGTCACATGTCATTGCCCACGGACAGCACAGACGTTCAGATAAGTGGCCCAGTCTGGTCAGAGCAGAGTGGACAAGAAAGCAGGGGCAGACGAGACAGAAAAGGAACCACAGACCCGGGGGAGCGAAGCCACAACCCGCCTTTCCCGCCTGTGATCACCCCATCTCTGCCGTGGTCCTGCTCAAGACCCACCTTCCCGGCCCTCCAGCCCTCCCGGCCTTTCTGTTTCTCTGAGCCCTTCTGACACTTGGCGCTGCTCCGGCCACTCCAGCTCCGTGCTGCACATGGCCCCTCCGCGGGAAAACAGTCAGGTGAGCACCTTCGCGTCTTGGTGTCCCCTGTCCGTGCAGTGTGCTCGGGAGAACCGTCACTCCCCAGCCTGGCAGCGGTGCCGCGTGTCCCAGACCAGGCTTCCGAGCCCGGCTGTGACTCTCAACGCGAGCACCTGCTGCCGAGTGACCGAACCACTCCCACCGTCACTCACTTCACCTGTAAAATGGGCAAGTGTGGCGTCTGCCTTACAGGGACGTGACAGGATCACAGGAAGTGCTCAGTTCACTGTCTGGCACACGGTACGTGCCCAGCTCGTGAGATCTAGTGGGAGCCTCGCGAGCCACAGCAGGACCAGCGACAACTCTGTGCTTTATCATCGCTGACCGTCAGTTTCCCAGGCTGTAGAGGGGGAGCCGCACCGCGGACTCTGCACGAATTCCTGTGGATTGGGGCAGTGCACTTACAGGGTCCGGCTCATAGGAAGACGCTCAACTGCTTTTGTCTGTGGACAACCCTTCTGTACCTTTATCCCCCCAGAGAGCATTGCCCGATGTAATAGACACTCCACAAACACTTGACTTATTGGGAAAAGAATTCCTCTTCGTACTTACGTGCATTCATACTGAGGATTGCAAAGGAACTCTCCTCACCCACTTAAAGACAAGTGAAAACAAAATGCCAAGCCTCTCTGATGGCCGAGGAGCACCCAGTCAGCGAGCACACGCTGCAGAAGCCCGTCCGGCAAGTCCTGGGGCTCCCAATCGCACGTCTGTGCATACACTTCCGTCAGAAGGGCTATTCAATCTGCCTCGCCTCATTTTTAAAAGTCTGCAGGTTTTCAGGCTCCAAAAGTATCATTATATTTGGAATGGAATTTTGCCTCCTCCACCAGCAATGTAATAAAATCTCCAAGTCTGAGAAAAAGTCAGGGAAGTTCAAGTGTCAACCAGGTTAACATTAAAATGGTTAGAAAACAGGAACCGTAATTTGGGGATTGAAAAAGAGGTAGAATTCATGTTGTAAGTGCAAGTGATCTGAAAATAGATGTTTGTCTTGGCCGTTTTCATGGAAGTGACATCATATCGTGCGTCTACTGGGATATTAGTCCTGCGTTTTTCAATCCAGATTTTGGCACTAAAGTTGGCAAAATTAGACCATTTTGTTAAACTGATCTTCGAGGCGTCCACCTCCCCAGCCCATTACAACACACCTCTGACACGACTCGAGAACAATGGGTGAGAAATGGGCTATAAAACAAGAACGGCCTGCTTCATGTAAAGTGGGTTTCATACCGCGGGTGCACCTGCATTTATCGACACTGTAGAGCAGTGAGACCGTGCTGCCATAAAGCACAGCATTTGTTTAAAAAGAGAAGGAGAAAAAGAAAAACACATCCACCTATTAATTTTAAAAAACGCAATCGCGAAGAATTCTTAAGCCAACTGGGCACTTTATAAACACATTTGCCGCTTTACCATCTGATGTTTTACACATTTCTTTCAGAAGCTTCCTAAGATATGTGAAACAGAAAGGCAGTGGAGGGGAGAAAGAAGAAAAAAGACTTTGTTGAACTGTAAAAAAAGCAGTTTCCATGCCCCGCTCAGGAAAAACCAGATCCTCGAGTGCCTGGAACCTGCAAGCTGGCTGAACGGTCACGGAGGCAGTGGGCTTGGCGGTGGGAGTTGGGGGGTGCCCACCTCGGCTCTGAATGGGAAAAACTCCAAATAGGAAGTCCTGCAGGAGTTTTTATTGCCCATTTCCTTTCGGGAAGATGGCATTGTTTCTGCCCACAATGACTAGGGAAGGGTGTGAGTTAGATGGGTTGACAGCATCCTTCAAAGCTCCCGCTGGCTGCAGGAGTGCGCGGTTCCGTATTTTTCTTCCTTGCCAAGCAGGTCTGAGCTATTTATAAGTAAGATCGTGCTGGTGCTGAAGTTTCCTTTCCCTAGAAAGGGTTCTTGGCATGGTGTTTTGATTAAGAAAACGTTCAAAACACAATGCAAGGGGTAGCTCCCTCCTTGCAGCGCTGTGTGTTTAAAAGTCAAATCCTTGCCCCTCCCGTTGGCAACAGCTCCAAAAGCACTGCTCCGAGCAGTCAGGCCAGCGGACACCCCACCTGCCCAGCAGGCCAGGAAAGGGCAGCTTTGAACATTTCCTCTCCTTCTCCTTGACACGTTCTTTACCAAAATCCATTCTCCGGTGTCAGTGGACTTGGACACAATAGAATTCCATCCGCGGGGTTAAAGGAGGGCGCGCATTTAGAGCGACAATAAAACAAATGTTTAAAAAACCCATTATTGGTTTCATTTCAATCCTGCTCTCGGTTCCTCCTCAGCGCCAAATGCCGTCCTCATGCTCGGTACAGATGTTGTCACAGCTGCCCGCTCGCAGAGCTGACAGTCGGCAGCGCGGGCGCCGGCACGCGGGGTCCCGGGAGAGTGACCCAAGGACGAGGCAGCAGAGTCTTGAACTGCTGCTGCGGGAAGGGGGAGCTCTCTTCAATGCACAGCGCTACCCTGCCCCACAGGCCCCCCGTGCCTCCCTACTGCTGCTCCCCGGAAAACTTCCAGAATTCTCCACCTGGTACAGAAGGGCCTGCTCTGCAGAGCTCTGCTTCACCCTCAAAGCCTGCCTCTCTCTGCTCTCCTCCCACCACCAACAGTTTGCTCCTACTAGCCTGGCCAGAGAGGCGCTTAGAGAGGCACACAGTAAAGCAAACTGTTCCAGGCCCGTTCTTTGAAATGCTGCGCCCGTCTTGTGGCCTGGTAAACTCCTCTTCATCCTTCAAAACCCTGTTCAGCTTCTTCTCCTCTGTGAAGCCTTCCTCGACCCAGGCACACTCAAAGTTAATCCTTCTGCACACATCTGCATACCCATATCCCTCTTACATGTTCTAGTTGTTACAAGGTCATGTCATAGTCCAGATATGTGTCCACATGTCTGCCCTAGGGGATCCCCCTGTCCACAAGTGAGGCAAAGCTTGGATTTTATTAAATCTTTTCTCCTCAGCACCTGGCACAGTGTCAGGCACAGACGGATGTGGGAAGAAGAGAAAGAGGGAAGGAAGAAAGGGACTAAAGGAAGGTTGGGGGAGGTAAAGGAAAGACAAGGAACCCTGCCCCGCCCAGTGTAAGAGCACACCCAGGAAGTTACATCTGCAGCTACTGAATGAGCTCCGTGGTGGGTGTCTCTGCTTCTCTTTGCCTGGAAGTCTGTGAAGGGTGAGCAGGCTGAAGCTAGCTTCGTGCTGAAGAAACCAGAGTCCTAACAGCTGGACAAGTACCTTCTGCCCCACATGACACAGCCCTTGCCGTCCATCCACTGGGGATCAAGAACTCAAAAAGTAAAACCTCATTCAGAAAAGAGCCTAAAAAGACAGGGAGCCAAGCCTCTCTGCAGGCACCACTGTCCTTCTCTTGCGTATTCAACTGCAGCCCCTTGTCAAAGCTGTGTGACATGCCACATACCCACAAAATGGCTGCATTGCACCCCTCCACCATTCCTGTACTTTGCCCTCTGAGTATCACCCCTCAGTCTAACTATACAACCCAAGATTTGCAGTAGACTACTGAAACAGTAAATAAGGTATATAATTAACCCCAACACGGGAGCATGGAAAACTTGAAAGCTTCTTTTCCTTTTATTAAAAAACAAAGAAGCAGTTAGGTATAGAGCTACATAAGACTGAATATCATATCTGGCCAATGTCATTCCACCATAAAAGAATAC